>NC_057848.1:38820365-39122615 GCF_910594005.1 Cervus elaphus | reverse complement strand
CTCTTTTCGTTGCAATGGTGAATGGTGTTGTTTCCTTAATTTCTCTTTCTGTTTTCTCATTGTTAGTTTATAGAAATGCAAGGGATTTCTGTGTGTTAATTTTATATCCTGCAACTTTACTATATTCATTGATTAGCTAATGTAGAGGATCATGTCGTCTGCAAACAGTGAGAGTTTTACTTCTTCTTTTCTCATCTGGATTCCTTTTATTTCTTTTTCTGCTCTGATTGCTGTGGCCAACACTTCCAAAACTATCTTGAATAGTAGTGGTGAGAGTGGGCACCCTTGTCTTGTTCCTGACTTTAAGGGAAATGCTTTCAGTTTTTCACCATTGAGGATAATATCTGCTGTGGGTCTATCATATATAGCTTTTGTTATGTTGAGGTGTGTTCCTTCTATTCCTGCTTTCTGGAGAGTTTTTATCATACATGGATGTTGAATTTTGTCAAAGGCTTTTTCTGCATCTATTGAGATAATCATATGGTTTTTATCTTTCAATTTGTTAATGTGGTGTATTACATTAGTTGATTTGCAGATATTAAAGAATCCTTGCATTCCTGGGATAAAGCCCACTTGGTCATGATGTATGATCTTTTTAATATGTTGTTGGATTCTGTTTGCTAGAATTTTGTAAGGATTTTTGCATCTATGTTCATCAATGATATTGGCCTGTAGTTTTCTTTTTTGTGGCATCTTTGTCTGGTTTTGGAATTAGGGTGATGGTAGCCTCATAGAATGAGTTTGGAAGTTTCCCTTCTGCAATTTTCTGGAAGAGTTTGAGTAAGATAGGTGTTAGCTCTCCTCTGAATTTTTGGTAGCATTCAGCTGTAAAGCCCTCTGGTGCTGGGCTTTTGTTTGCTGGAAGATTTCTGATTACAGTTTTGATTTCTGTGCTTGTGATGGGTCTGTTAAGATCTTCTATTTCTTCCTGGTTCAGTTTTGGAAAGTTATACTTTTCTAAGAATTTGTCCATTTCTTCCAAGTTGTCCATTTTATTGGCATAGAGCTGCTGGTAGTAGTCTCTTATGATCCTTTGTATTTCAGAGTTGTCTGTCGTGATCTCTCCATTTTCATTTCTAATTTTGTTGATTTATTTTGATTTCGTATTTGATTTCTTCTATGATTTGTTGGTTATTCAGAAGCGTGTTATTTGGCCCCCATATGTTGGAATTTTTAATAGTTGTTTTTCCTGTAATTGACATCTCATCTTACTGCCTTGTGGTCAGAAAAGATGACTGGAATGATTTCAGTTTTTTTGAATTTACCAAGGCTAGATTTATGTCCCAGGATGTGATCTATCCAGGAGACGGTTCCATGTGCACCTGAGAAAATGATTAAATTGTTTTGGGGTGAAATGTCCTATAGATATCAGTTAGGTCTAACACTATATGCAAAACAGAAAAAGAGACCCAGATATATAGAACAGACTCTTGGCCTCTGTGGGAGAAGGCGAGGGTGAGATGTTCTGAGAGAATAGCATTGAAACAAGTATAATATCAAGTGTGAAACAGATCCCCAGCCCAGGTTGGATGCATGAGACAAGTGCTCAGGGTTGGTGCACCAGGAAGACCCAGAGGGATGGGATGGGGAGGGAGGTGGGAGGGGGGATCAGGATGGGGAACACATGTAAATCCATGTCAATGTATTGCAAAAACCACTACAATATTATAAAGTAATTAGCCTCCAACTAATAAAAATAAATGAAAAAAATATCTCTTTTCTCTTTGCAGTCTTTTAGTAGTTTGCTTATCATGTGCATCACATTATGCTTTAATACTTATTCAATAATAGAAAAGTTTTCCATCCATTATGTCTTTGTGGAGAGGATTTCTAGATTGATAAGAAATTTGAATTTTGTTTTAATCTGTATTACTCCCAAACAACCCGTTTTTTCTTAAGAACTGCTTTCTGTGTCAGGCGACCTGGTTAGTGGGGTGAGCTTTGGGAGACAGATGAATACATAGCAGTACCAAGTTGAGAGAAGAAAATCAATATTATGAATAAATTGTATTCTCTCAAAATTTGTATGCTGAAGATATAACTCTCTGTACATTATATTTAGTCAAAATGTTAGTAGATTGCCCTTTCTTCTGACCCTATTTGGAAATAGGGCCTCTAAATAGGTAGTTGGGTTAATTCGACTGCTTCTTTATAAGAAAAGGAGATCAGTCACAGACAACATTACAACAACACAGAAACATTACTGTGTGAAGACAAAGCCAGAAAATTCTGGACTGACACAGTCCAGAACAGAACAAATCTCCTGATCCTTTAACTATTGATTTGATCCCCAAAAGCTTGAAAAAACATTTTTAAAGCTACCTGGTATGGTTCTCATTGTTCTGGCAACCCTACAAAACCAGTACACCCACTTCCTCTTGAAAAGAGGCTTTCAGTTTCAAATGAGGCCTCCTTTTCTTACCTAGGTTTCATGGAAAGGAAACTGGTAAAGGAATCTCTAACACATAAACTGATGATCCTCACAGATACCTAACTCCCCCTAAGAGTTTTCATTGTTTCTTTAGAGATCCAATTGGGCTAGTACTTGTTCCTATTTCATGGGTAAAGTTGGCCTGGGAGTACTAGAATGAGCATCATTTACAGTAAGCGGTAGAAGAAAATAAGCCTATCATGAAGGCAGCCCCGCCTCATAAAATAGATGCAGTCCTCTCCTTTCATCTGTAAGAGGCAAAGGGAAGTGTTCAAGGCATTGCTGCCTATTGCTTTAGTAATGACACAGAGTCGTGAAGTCATGGCAACCGTGCCTCCCTAAACCTCCCCTAACCAAGACACTAGGCTGTAGTAGCCATGGGGCAGCCTAGAGAATCACAGGCCCTCCCAAACTGTTAAAACCACCTGGGTTTTCCCCCCAGAGAGTTTGCGAGGTGTGTTAGTGTTACCTTCTCCATGGCAGAATTCGTAGTCTGTGGCCGCCACACTTATCAGCAGTCCTCTGGTTTCCTGAGAATCGCAAGAGACCAGCATTCCTACTTGCAAAGTACATATCTGGAGGAAAAAAAAAGAGAGAATGCAATCCAGTCCAAACTAAAGGGCTCCAACCCATGGAGATGTACAGGGCCTTCAATCCCAACAAGGGCTGTACAAGCAGGAAAACCACAGTTCCAGGCAACCTCAGCATTAACACCTGCAGCCATGCCAGCGATATGTCACAAGTTCCACACTTCAAGAGCGCAGACTTTAAGGCCTCTACGAACTTGAGAAATTGTGCCAAGAAGATCTCTTGACTTCCATCTTAACCAAGCCTAAAAGACAGACTCTGTAGTGTAGCACATCAGGCCAAATGCATGATCAACTGAGAATATTTGTATGTAAGAGTACCAGGTACAGGGTATTGTGGAGAAGATGTGCAGCGCAAGTGAAGTCACATGAAAGTCTTTTGTGCCACTTTCAGAGGGAAGCTATTCATCTTCCAGATGATCCAGTCGATAGGATTCGTATCACTAATAAAATTCAACTCAGCCACAAGGCAGTGCAGGGTCCCTCTGTGGAACGTAGTAAAGAAGTTCCCGTGCAAGCCTGTCTGCAGCCTCTAATTTCCATTCCTCAAAGGTTGTCATTCAATCAGCAGACAGTTCAAAATATGGACAATGGGCAGGCACTCGTGGAAGATGATGAAGACTGCAAGAACAGAGCATCTTTCCAGGGCAATGAACACAGAATGCTGCAGGTTGGTGATAAGATGGAAGAAAGATGGACCGGAGAATGAAGGGGAGATTTCAGAGCTAGGATCTGGCTTTTTGGGGTGTGGTGGGAGCTGCTCCAGACCTGCGTGCAAGCCTTGGGGACATATTTCAAAATGTAATAACCAATGTGATCTCTGGCCTCAATGAGCTTTGACAGTCTTAATGCCTCAGCATACTAGGCTAGACCAATTGCAGTGCAACAGCTTAGAAATTCAGGAGATATTATTTGGGGGAAGGGGGATCAGTGACTTAGAGGAGACTTGCTTGTTGGAACAGTGTGAATACTTAATAGAGCTGGAGCCGGGATTCACCTATATACAGACTGTTCTCTTAAGCATATTTCAATTTCGAGATCATAACTAGATAACCACGTATCTGTGATTTCATTTTCTTTCTCGTTGAATACTTCTCTACTTATACAACCGGAAGATAGCATTAACTTGGAAGTTACATTTTTGTATTAGGACTTTTCTCTCACTTTTCCAACTGTACCAGTTGTGCTAAATGACTTCCTACCAATAAAGATGGCCCAGTTCAGAGTAACTCCTCCTGCCATACAAGACTCTCTCAGAAAACCAAAAAGACAGATAGAATGCAAAAGCACAGACAAGCCAAGTTTCTGAAGACTGTTTGAAATAAAGAAAGGCCATGGGAATGTAGGCCATGAGTTGGCTGATTGACATAGTAGTGTTGTTATAGAATCTGTGGCACCAGAAAGAGACAAGCAACACTCAAAGAGGCAGAACAGCCAGGTATATTCAGCAGCGGTGTGGGCTCAGTGGAGTCGCCTCCAAAGACTGAGTGCCCCGGCTTTTTCTGGGTATCTTTTTGTTGTTGTTGTTTGTTTGTTTTTCATTTATTTGTATTAGTTGGAGGCTAATTACTTTACAATATTGTAGTGGTTTTTGCCATACATTGACATGAATCAGCCATGGATTTACATGTGTTCCCCATCCTGAACCCCCCTCCCACCTCCCTCCCCATCCCATCCCTCTGGGTCATCCCAGTGCACCAGCCCTGAGCACTTGTCTCATGCATCCAACCTGGGCTGGTGATCTGTTTCACACTTGATAATAGACATGTTTCATTGCTATTCTCTCAGATCATCTGCCGATAACCCTATATGCAAGACAGAAAAAGAGACACAGATATATAGAACAGACTTTTGGACTCTGTGGGAGAAGGCGAGGGTGGGATGATCTGAGAAAATAGCATTGTTCTGGGTATCTTGTAACACCGTAAATTTCCTGCTCAAACGGCTCAGATCCCTCCCTTCCCTAGGTAGCCCTAGTTCCCGACAAGGTAACCAGCAAGCAAGAGATCAGACATGGAAGCGGTGATTGATGAGCAGCAGCTGTTAACACAAGATAAAGGAAGGGAAAGCAAAAGATTGTTACTTTAATTGGGGGCTTTGACTGGTTTCTACCTCATTCCCCCTCTTGATGTTTAGGGTGCATCTGCAGCTATCAGAGGACATCATCATCCAGAACTGGCTGGTAGCCCTTTAAAAGCAACAACTAGGTGGCTGTTCTCCGTTTGACAACTGTTTCTGTGAATGAACCCTGTTACGTTTTTGATTAGGATGGGTATGAAGCAGGGAATAAGCAGACATTGGTGAGTATGACTACGGCAATCCCAGTTATTGTTTTAAACAGAAACATTGTCTGAACCAGAGCATATGCAATCTTCCCAATAGTTTTAGCTTTGTCTGCCACAACTTTTCCATTGTCAGCTATTTGTTTTTTTTTTTTAATTTTTATTTATTTATTTATTTTTTTGTCATACATTGATATGAATCAGCCATAGATTTACACGTATTCCATTGTCAGCTATTTGGATGCAACAGTCACAGTCAGTTTGGTAGAATTTCCAACAAGCTCCTCCTTCCTCCACAATTCGACTGGATAGATGGCAGTCCTCATCTGGGATTGTTGCTGTGCCAACAGCAGTTGCAATTTCATTAGTTAAAATGTCAAAGACCGCCTGCAGTCAGATTATTCGGTTGAGCATGTAAATGGGGGCCCTGCATCCCCAACTCCCGTCTTGTGCCTATATGGCCGGACCATAATACTGGATTATCTGTCGGGGAGGACCCTCATCTTTGCCCCAATTTTGTTTTCTCCCTAGCTCGAGGAATCATTTTACTCTGTGTCTCAGGTTGTCGCAAACTGGGAACACCAGCGTGTCCCCTGGTGTCGGGTAAGAGGAAGAAACCTGGCTAAATTATTCTTATGGTGCAGATTCCTCCACATCTGGATGGGAGACCTGATTAGGCCCCTCTCCCGCAGAACCAAAAAGTCCCTCTCGGGGCTGCCATAAGTCTGGGTTTGTGGAGTAAAGATGCTTCCAATATGGGCTAATGCCTGGGATTGCAAGTAAGGGATCAGGTTGATTAGTATCAGGTTGATTTCCTGTACAGTTTTGCTCTAGAATCCCAGAAGTGGAGTTGAAGGGAGTGCAAATGTGATTTCCATTCCCTCCTTTTTGGGGAGCCCAATACCAGGTTGGGGCCCCTGGCATCATGGAAGTTTCTTACAGGTATCATTATATACCAGGGCTCTTCTGCATTTTGTTTCTCCAACCCAGGTATAATTTATTCCTTCTAGGCTTAGGCATTCTTTGCCTACTGTTTCTGTGGACAGGGTCCAACTCTGAATAGCACCCCCTGCCCGCCTGCTGGTTGTTCGATTCCATCGGAATAGCAGAAAGGCATCCAATGCAGTAGACTTCCAAGGCCATGTTTTACACATCAGATCCCCTCCACAAACCCAGCAGCTAGTGACATGAATTCTGGGGCCACCTCCTCGGCTAGATGGATAAAAGGATTATTTCCAATAGTGGGCATTTCTAACTTAGCTTTGAGGGAGGCTCGAAGCTGGTTGTACAGTCCAGAGGACCCCGTCTTTGGACCTGATGCCAATGGATCTGGTTTGATTACTTGGGCCTTTAACCGTTTGACCACCTCTTGGGCTGGTTCTTTCCTATCCTGGATTGCCACACCCCCATCTGACATCCCAAATTGAATCTATCGAGTCCAGCAGGCCATCTGTCTTGGGGTGCCATAGCACGTTAGGCCATTCACACTGTGGGCTCTAATTTCTCCCTTCCAGTAATGCTTCCCTTCCCTAGTGCATGGGAAAACTGAACTATAACATGTGGCTAGTTTGTATGTATAGTCAGTGAATCCTTGGGCCCATGTACCCTCATGGTAGAAAGACTCCATACATTCAGAACAATCATCCTAACTCTCAGATGAGGAGGGGATTTTACAACTTAACAGAACTGTGAGGCAAAAATACAGTCTTTTCATATTTAAGATGATCACAGTTGGAGGAGACTCCCAAAACCAAGAATTATGAAGAGGTAGGCAAAGCAGAGAGAGAGTTTTTGGATACAAGTCCACTCTAGGGGAAAGAGTAAAGCCCTATTCCAAATGAGATGAATAGGGGGAGTCTCAGACCAGTTACTAACCAATACATCTGCCTTTTGTGGGTCCTATTGGTTCCTCAAGCTTCAGCCATGCTTTTATTGACCAGCTTCCAGTGTGACCAGAGAGGGGCTTTGGGGTGCTTGTTTCCTTTGCAAGGTCAGGCACAGGGCTTCCTCCAGACTAAGGGTCGTTTCTCACTTCTCCTGGCTATCAGTTGGACTTGCAGGTTTGACTCTGGAGTAATGGATTGAAGGGTCTGTTCCTGCCACCTTGAGATCAGTGTGTGTAGTTAAGATTACAAAATAGGGCCCTTTCCACTTGGGTTTTAAAGACTCTTTTTTGCAATCCTTTACCCATACTCAGTCCCCTGGTTGGTGAGGATGTAGTGTTATGCCTAAGGAAATGGGTATTCTATTAATTATCCATGTATGTATTTGAGAGATTGTGTGTCCTAACCCTTGTGGCTGCCTATATAAGTCCAAGTTCCCCGGTTCTCTGGTGTCTCCCCTTAAGTTGACTAGCGGGGGTGGTCATTCATACAGGATTTCAAATGGCAAAATCCCTATCCCTGCCAGGGGTAAACACCTCACATTTAAGAGGGCCACAGGCAACATGCCTACCCAAGATAAGCTGGTCTCCTGGCATAGTTTTGGTAGGGTTTGTTTGAAGGTTCGATTCACGTGTTCCACTTTCCCTGAGCTCTGGGGATGGTAGGCAGTATGCAGTCTCCACTGGGTTTTCAAAGCCTTTGCCACCTGTGGTTCTGCCTCAGATACAAATGCCAGTCCGTTGTCCGATCCTATGGTAAGAGGCATTCCATATCTGGGGACAATGTCTTTCAGGAGTGCCTAGGTTACTTGTCTTGCTTTTTCAGTTCGGGTAGGAAAGGCTTCCACCCAGCCTGAAAAGGGGCACATACAAAGTACAAGGTATCTAAATCCTTGATTTGGAGTGATTTCAGTGAAACCTGCTTCCATATCCTCAGAGGGGGATATTCCACAATGTTGTGTCCCTGCCAACCTACTAGGCCCCTGGTGAGCACTATTTTGTAAACAGATTACATATCCCTGGGAGACAGAAGAACAGAGTGCGGGGAGGTGAGCAATAAGATAGTATGGGCCTAGCAAAGTCTCTGAGGCAGTCTTGCCCATATGGGTCAGTGCATGTTGCTGGTGCACCAGCTTGTAGGCAAGTTGTTCCAGAACATAGACTCATGGTCTTGTGTGAGCCACCATTCCATCTTGGCCGTGGTTTCTGCTTCCTTTTTTATCCATTTTTCCTCCTCGGGAGAATACCTGGGGGCAGCTGGTATCTCCAGGGCTAGCAGGACTTTCAATTTTTTTGGCGGCTGCCCCTGGCAGCCTCCTTCATGGCTGCATCAGCGTGACGGTTCCCTTTGGCCACCGGGTCATCTTCCTTCTGGTAGCCTTTGCAGTGGACAATTGCCACTTCCTTTGGTTCCCAGACTTCTTCCAGAAGTTTCAGGATTTCGGCTTGGATTTTGATCCCTTTTCCTTCTGCTCTAAGGAGTTCTCTTTCCTTGTATAAGGCTCGGTGGATATGTAGAGTAGCAAAAGCATAGTGCAAGTCTGAATAGGTATTGACTCGCTGCTCTCAGCTGAGATCCAATGCCCTGATTAATGCCCATAACTCCACTCTCTGCGCTGACCATCCTTGAGGAAGCACCTCTCCTTCCTCCACTTCAGAGTCAGACACTACAGCATACCCAGCCATCTTCTTTCTGTTTTCTATTAAGCTACTACCATCAGTATATAGGACCAGGTCTGTGTTGTGGAGTGGGTTGTCAGTCAGGTCTGGTCTATTAGAAAATACTTCATCTAGTAATTCAAGCAATCGTGTTCCAAGGGCCCTGCTTCTTTTGGTAGGAAGATAGCTGGTTTTAGAGTTTGCATAACTTCTAGTTTTACCTGTGGATGTTCACATAGTAACCCTTGATACTGAGTCATCCATGCATGTGTGAGCCAATGGTGGCCTCCGCTATCGATCAGGGTTATAACTGAGTGCATGACCTTAACATTTAGGTTTTAACCCAACATTAGTTTGTCAGCCTCCCTCACTAGCAAGGTAGTGTCTGCCTTTGCCTTTGTGTCTGCCTTTGCCAAGGCCTGGATTTTTGGGTCAAGCTTCCCAAGGCCATTTTGTACTTTTGATGAACACAGAGACTGAACTCTCCGGTTACATTGGAAAGCTCTAGGGCTGAGGCATCAGAGACTTTGGCCTTAATTGTTTGAAGGCCAATTGTTGAATTGGCCTTACTTGAACTCTTGGCTCCCATTCAAGGGGAGCCTTTTCTTCTCCTTTCAGGACCTCATTCAGACCAGGTCTGAACATCCAGGGATCTATATCCTGCAGAATCCTGCTTCTTCCAAGAGTTCATGGACCTTCTGGTGAGTGGTAGGGGGAGGGTTGGCGCAAACTGCTTGTTTCCTTTCAGTTCCCAGCATTCACTGGCCCCAGATGATGTTAAACCTAGATATTTGACTTGTCTTTTACACATTTATGCATTTTTCTTTGACACCCGGTACCCAGCTTCCATTAACAAGAAGACGAGGGCCTTTGTTCCTTCTAGGCATCGAGCCTGTGTTGTGCTCAATGACCTATTTCAGCAGGGCACACTCTAAATCCTGTCCAGGAAATTTCACGAAGTCAGTGGCCAAAGCTCCACTGAAGAGAGTAGGGGAGTTCTTGAAACCCTGAGGAAGCCTCATCCAAGAGAGCTGTTCCTTGTTTCCCATGTGTGTTTTCCCATTCAGGGGCAAATAGTGGCTGGCTGGCAGGTGCAAGCTGGAGGCAGAAGAAGGCATCGTTGAAGTGCGAGCAAGTAACCTGTTCAGCTGTGGAAGGGATCAGTCCTAATAGGGTGTACGGTTTAGGCACTGCCAGATACAGAGTAATTGTTGCCTCGTTTACAGCTCTTAAGTCCTGAACCGGATGGTAGTCATGCATCCCTGGCTTCTTCACGGGTAGTAGTGGGGTGTTCCAGGGTGACTGGCATTTCATCAGAAGTTTGTGTTGAAGTAGTCTGTCTATATAAGCCTGGATTCCCAGCCAGGCCTACTGGGGAATCAGATACTGTTGTAGTTTTAGAGGCTGAGCTTCTGGTTTCAGATCAGTCAGGATGGGATCAAGGGGTTTTGCCAAACCTGGAGCATTTTCCTCGGCCCAAACTGGTGGATACTGTCTCTGATTGAGGAGGAATGGTCCCTTCTCCTGGAAGGAAGAAATACAGGCGCCATTCTTCTTCTCACCTTATGGCAAGAGTCATAATCAAGGAGGAGGGTGGGCCTGCTAGCTTTAGGTGAGGTTGCCGAAAAGGAAATCTGGGCCCCCGTCATAGCAAGCAGTTCTCTTCCCATCAAGCAAGTAGGGTGAATAGGGCAGATAGCGGAATTCGTGTTCTACCTAATGGCCCCCCAGTCAGCATTGTCAAGGACTGCAAAATGGCCTGCCAGTCTGGGTGCCTGAGGGTCTGGGTGCCTGTGCCCACGATGATGGTAGTTTCTTTTCCCGATAAGGGGACTATCTCCTGGGTGACCCCAGAATGCTCAGCACCAGTGTCTACCATAAAGTCCACTGGATGGCCCCCTACTTGAATTCTGACCATGGGCTCCCAGGGACCCAGTTGGAGAGAATCCAGTCCCCTCTAGTTGGTTTCTGCTTGAGCTTCCCTGATCAGACTAGTGCTGGGTGGCTCGGGTTGATACCTGCTCTGTGGGCCTGCTGCTTTGGTTTTCTTCTCAGGGTGCCTGGGGCACTCCTTTTTCCAGTGTCCCTTTTCCTTGTAATAGGCACACTGATCGTGGCTGAGGGGAATTGTCCTTTTCGGATCTAGGCCCCTTGCCTTATGGTGTGGTCCCACCGGGGTTGCATGCTTTGACAGGCCAAGTGCCAAGAGTGGAACTTTTTGCTTCATCCATTTTTTGCTATCTGGTTGTGATTGACAAAGACTTTGTTGGCAAAGCAGTTCTGTGGCATTTTTACCTGCAAACCCTTCTAACTTCTGTAATTGTTTTTTTTTTTTTTCAGATGTCCAATGGGGCCTGTCCCTCAAAGGCTGAATTTATCATCTATTGAATTTCAGGGGTTTCAGGATCAAAAGGAATGAAAACCCAGAATGCCTCACAATTCATTTCATAGAAATAGTCCAGGCTTTCATCTGGTTCATGTAGCACCTCAGTGATCTTTGCCATGTTAACAGGCTTCTTAGCCCTGTCTTTTACCCCCTGTTGGAGGGAGGGCCGGTGGATATCTCTCCAACTGGTTTCTCCCCCCCGCCCCGCTCAGTACTGGGGTACCAGTGAGGCTCTTCCTCTGGGAAGTTCTCCAAAGTGCAGTTCTCCACATCTAATTGGGCCCCTGGGGCATTGGCCTGGAGTCATTTTCTAGCGTTTGTCATGACTACTTGGCGTTCCTCTGTATTGAATAAGGTGAGGAGATGCTGCAGGCAGTCTCCCCAGGTGGGACAGTGGGTCTGGAAGATGGATTCTAAGACACCAATCACCTCTTGGGGCATTTCAGAACTTGAGAGGGTGTGTTGTTTCCAGTTAAGGAGATCAGTCATGGAAAAAGGCTGGTAGTAAAACATGGGTCAGCACAGCAGAAACTGTGAGCTTGTTTATGTCTCTTGATGTAATTGTAGATTTCTGGAACCAGTGTCCGGAGCTGTCATTGGCCATCCTTTCCTCCTTCCTGTTTTGGACCGGGGCGCCACAGAGATACATTGACCTGTCTCCCCGAGCCTGTAGATGCCTCGTGCCTCCTCTTCTTGTTCCTCCAAGTCTCATGTTCTGTCACCTTCATCTCTGCGTCTGATGTGGGCCAGACACATGCACACACACAGAAACACATGCAAACCAGGTGACACAAACATACCTGTGTAAACACACATGAGGAAGGCACAGTGACACAAATAACAAACAGGGAACACAGGTGTTTCAGTAGCTGAAGATGCCTGGGTCCAGCAATTTGGGAGATGGCATCAGTAGGCACCGTGTCCTGCCCTTTTGGGATCCCTGTCCATTTCTTCCCCCAGATGTTCAGTATTATCACCAGCCAGCCTTAAGTCGTTTCTGGCTTTTCCTGTGTGGTGGTGGTGAGAGAGAGGTCAATTGGTGGATGTGGAAATTCACAGAAGACCCCAAAGTCAGCACAAAAGGGCCAAGGGACAGTGGAGAGAAACCCATTCCAACTGGTGGTGCTTTCCAGGAAGAAGGGCGGGACTTAAGAGCCCAGGGGAATCTTAAACTCAGTGAGCAGCAGGAGGCCTGGGAGTGGCCAACCTGGGAAAAGATGATTCTGACAAAGGTGCTTGATTCACCCTGCCTCTATCAGAATCACCTAGGGCTCTCTCATCTTGTAATCACAGCTTCTTTGAGTAATGCTTGGACACACGAAGTCCCCAAGCCTCCAGTCTCAGCTTGTCACTTGCTACCAGTATGACCCGAATCCAGGCTCCACATCCAGCCTGCATGAGCCTGAGCATCCCCATTTGGGAAAGGAGAGTGTCCCAGCCTCTGCATGGCTGTCCCTTCAGAGCCCACCTTTGATGCCCTCACAACCTGTGTTTCTGTCAGTAACCTCCCATGGTAAGATCTACCTCTCTGGGAAATACTGCAGGAGGTCGACCCACAGGTCTTTGCTGATTCTCTGCTGGCAACACGAACAAGATCAGCATGGGGCTCACGAGGACCCGAACGCTTCATGAACAGTGAAGAACTCCAACACAACTCGCCAATTCTGCAGAGGCCCAGAGCAACCCCATCTCAGCTTTCCTGTTTGATCCTCGGCTGTTGTGATCCAACAACCAGTTGAGGAAGTTAAGGCTGCTGGTTTCCAGCCTGTGGCTTAGAGCTCCCCATTTATAAACCCAGAACCAGTGGACTGGCATGCAGTGACACGGCATATATCCTGGAGAAAGACAGGGGAGGCAGGGAAGGATCGTGCAGGAGGAGCATCCACTCCCTTCCCCACCCACCCACACCACCCTGGGAGGCAGGTTGTACCAGTGATGTCAAGGTAGTACTCCTTAATGATCACTGTGTTCCTGAAGTAGGGTTTGCTTCGAAAAGAAACTTAGCAGCGTGCAGCGGGACCAGAGATAGCTCAGTTCCTACACCTGCCATGACCAGAAGGAGGGAAAATGTGCCAGTTTCTAGGGTCTGCAGCTTGCCTGCGGTGCAGGCATCAACAGCTTCTGCCTCTCCACTCAAGTGCTCTCACCGCATCAGATGATCCCCCACTTCCCTGCCCAGCTCCCCTACCTGTCCTCATTTTCCCTCACTGACCTTCAAATCTATCATGTGGCTAAGCAAGTCTTCATCTTGTTCACTGATCATGACGGATAGTTGGTGATTGTTCACAATCCGCTGCAGGTCAAGGAGCCAGTCATGCCACGTGCCAGGCCAGGTAGAGCCACAAGCAACAGGGCTGGTCTGGGAGGGAACAGGTGAGAGGGTAAGAGGCAGAAACCCTAGGGGCCTGCAAATGGAAGAAAGGGTCAGACATGTTATATCTTTCTCTTAAGCGGCAGGAGAAAACAAACTACAAGTGTCAGAATTTTTTTCCCTTCTCTATACAAAATTAAAAGGAGGTTTTTTTTTTTAAAATTCTGTGTTGCCATGACGACACATGGTTCCACCTGAACTTAACTTTCTCAAACCTTGAGCTAACCAATGCGTTTTTCTTATGGAAATGTTTTTCTTAAGCTATGTTAATGAACTATCTGTTTACCCTAGACTCTGTCTGTCTGCAAATTGGTTGCACCCAAGGCTCAGAACCAAAAATGCCTCAATAAACCAGTATGTTTTACTCATACAATGGTTCTGCTAATCTGTGTTAATGAGACTATGTATTTGCTTGGAAACCTGCCTATTTTCAAGATTCATGTCAGTTGTTTTATGGCCCAGGATGACTCAACTTGTGCCAATGTTATCTCGATGCATGTTGTGGGTGAGGAGCCTGGTGCCACTCTCTTAGGCTTGAGATATTTCCTTTCTCTATCTAGCAGACAATATCTGCTAAAGACTAGCAGGGGGACACTCTTTCTGCTGCCTTCTGATGTCTATGTCATCATAAAGAAGGCTTTCTCTATCTCTTTTATACTTTAATAAAACTTGATTACACAAAATCTGAGCAATCAAGCCTTGTCACTGGCCCCGGACTGAATTCCCCTCCTCTCCAGGCCAAGAATCCCAGCGTCTTTCATGGCTCAGCAACAACCTTTCACAGGGTCACTGGAACAGGCATCTGCAAGCATTCTGGGCACTCACGCTTTCCTGCCCTCCTCACCAATGTCCCCAGCCAGTGCCATAACATCAGACATGCTCATGGCTCTTGGTCCCCTGTGGTCTTCAGCGTCTGAAGGTGTCTGCATTTGCCAAGAGAGGGTCGGTTTCTGACCACTTCTGATCTCTGACTGGCCTGTGTGTGCTGAGTAGTGGCATATCACTGCTTAGAACGTCAGGAACTGCAGTCCCTTTGGCACACCTTGTCTGCGGGCAAGTGTGTGTGTTGTGTGTGGGTATGTGTGTGTGTCTTTGTTAGTCTGTGTGTGTTTAGCAAGAAAGCCCTGGGTCTCTCACCTGCTCCCTTTCTTCACAAGGGTGTGTCTGGAGTCATCTGGCACTCATAGTGTATCAGATAGCAGCCCCTTCCAGCTCCACCTTGGGTGTGGAAAACCTCGTGCTTCTGCACTGCACTAGTGGGACTGTCTCTGTTATGTCATGGGATTATCCACAAATACAATAATAAACCTCTGGGAATGCTACTCTGGCTTAATGTTTCTGGTCACTTCTGATATAGAATCCCCACCCCCGGGTACTGCTCCTCTTCAGATGCAGGCCAAAAGGAGTCACCAAAGTCATGGCTTAGACACCTACAGGTGTCTCCTACAGGTGACTCCAGCCCCTCCAGTGTGGTCCAGTAGATCACTCGGTGTTCCTGGCCTTGCACGTTCCTGCTCCAGCTTCTCCTCTGGCTCCTGCGAGGACAACTGCTCCTGCTCCACGTCTGCCACCACCTCCCCCTCCTCCGTGCTGTCTTTCCACCAGCAGCCTGACCTCTGGCCCAATCCCCACCATCTCTCCCTCTTCCAGGGCCTCACCTTCCTTTCTTTGCCTCCACACTGAAGAGAGCCGCCTCCTTTCTTGGTGCGCCACCTGGTGCCTGCAAGGTCCCTGACGCCCCCACCTTGAGGGCAGGCCCCAGGGCCTCTGTCCCCTGAAGACTTGGCCTCACAGCTAAGAAGATCCAGCGTCCCTGGGTGCTCCTGCCGTCCTCTGGCAGCATCTCGCTCTGGACGCGGCCCTGGCTGTGGCCCGAGCTGGTGCAGCTGTGAAGGGGTTGGACGTGACGACACAGCAGGTGGCCTGCACAGCCGATGCAAATGCTGCCGTCACCCAGTGGCCATCGCTGCCTCCTTCTGGGGGTGCCCTGAGACTGAAGAATGCGGTGGGGAACCACCCGGAGCAAGGTGCACAGGCCGGTCTGATTGCCCAGGCCAACGGGCCCCCTAGGCTGCTGGAGCTGTGAACCACTCCCAGACTGCTGGGCCCAATCTCAGCCATTGGCAGAGAGCGTAGTGGGCGTCATGCTCCAGGGACAGGCCCCTAGCCCAAAGGGAGTCACCTCGGTCCCACCCCCCTACCCCCAGGGCCCTCCCTCCCCCGGCTTCCAGGACTCCAGCAAGCCACCTGATGCCTCTGCTTCACTGAGTGCCTGCCTCCAGGCACATTGCCTGTCTTCCATCTGGCAAATCCCAGGTGCAAGTTGCCATTTCCTTGGCCTCCAGAAATTCAAACCATGAATTCCCACTTCCATATCTGAAAAGGACACTCCTGTGTCCCACAGGACCTTTAACCTCTGGGTGCTCTCCCAAAGTGTCCAATGAAAGGCATGGGGGCAATGTGCCTGGATAATTTCCTCCATTGAGCAGAGAGCCCGATGTGGTCCGGATTCCACGCTCACACTCTGTCTCTCCTAGGATGCCTGGGGATTCACTCTGAGAGCCTACCTTAGCATGTCATTTGTCTCACATGGTGCCAATATGTAACACACTTGGGGAGGGAGTGTGCTGGCTGACAGGCTGATCCTAGGCAGCACTAGCCCAGGACTTTCCCAGATCTCCTTCTCACGTGTGTGGAACAATCTGCAGTGAAGCAGGCTCTCATTCCAATCCTCCTCCTTCCAGTCTCTTCCTTTGTCTGAAAGACACTGGCCTCTTCAAACGGGGGTCCTGCCCTAGCCTCGTCCAGGATTTCCACATGGTAGCCAATACACCACAGACTGAGGGGTCCACAGACAGTGGTTTTAAATCCCCGCATCACTTTATTTATTTCTTCTGGGTGACTCCTGAAACCCCCCCACCACTCTTTACTGATACAAACACTCCACACAGCAGAAATTGTGAGCTTGTTTATGCCTCTTGATGTAACTGCAGATGTGCAGAGTCACTGTCCAGAGTTGTCACCTGTCATCCTTTCCTCATTGTGTCCTGAAGAGGGGCATCACAGAGATGCATGGACCAGTCTCCCCTAGTCTCTGAATGCCTCGTGTCTCCACTTCTGGTTGCTCCACATCTCATGTTCTGTCACCTTCATCTCTGTGTCTGCAGTGGGCAGGACCCATGCACACACACGCACACACACACATGCAACACAAGCACACACATGTAGGGGACAGGGACACAAATGCAAACAGGGAACACGTGGAAGTACATGAGTAACCACTGGTTCCTACAAAATCTAGAGATTTCCATATTTCTTATAGGAAAATCATTCTGATATTCAAATGTGAACTATACGAAAGTCCAACTTCCATGAAGGAGCATTAGCACCTAGATATTGATATAGGGAATATAGGGAATTCCATATTTCATGGCAGATGTCATTGTCTTGATATATGTATGAGAATTGCAAAGCATTCCATATTTCATAAAGAAATAGTGGTACCGATATATTCACTTGTGAAATAGGGGCAACACCAATACCATATTGGATCTCCGTATCTTAAGACCAATGCCTAGATTTTCATGTGTGAAATGTAGAGTATCCCATATTTAATGTAAGAAAATCACCACCCAGGTTTTCATGTAGGAAGTATACAGAATTTCATGTTTCATGTAAAAAACTCTGCATACAGATTTTAATAAAGTGTAATACAAAAAATTCAATATTTTGTGTAGTAAAATCAGCATTGTGATTTTCATATGTAACATATAGAGAATTCTATTTTTAATAGAGTAAAAATGTCACAGTGATTTTCATATCTGAAATATACAGAATTCCATATTTTGTGAGGTAAAATTGGTACACAGAATTAGATACATACCTTATTTTTTCCCCTCCCGTGCCCCCGGATAAATATCTTAAATGTACAGAACTCCAGATTATTTGTGGGGAAATTGGCACCCAGGTTTTTCTATGTGATACACATAATCTTTAATACTTCCTCTAGGAAACTTTGAGCAGAGATGTTCACATGTGATACTTAGATATTTCATATTTATGTAGAAAATGGATGGCCCTATTTCAAATATGATAGAGAATTCCATATTTCATATGGGAATATTGGTGCTCATATTTTCATATATGAAGCATAAAGATTTCCATATTTTTGTAAAAATATCTGGGCCAACGTTTTCTTATAATCAGTGTGAAAGCTCTGATATGACATGTATGAAAATCTGTTCACAGATTTCTATATGTGAAATGTAGGGAAGTCGATCAGTCATGTCTTATTCTTTGGGACCCCATGGACTGTAGCCTTCCAGGCTCCTCCATCCATGGGATTCTCCAGGCAAGAATACTGGAGTGGGCTGCCATGCCCTTCTCCAGGGGATCTTCCCGGCCCAGTGTTCAAACCGAGGTCTCCTGCATTGCAGGCAGATGTTTTACCCTCTGAGCTACCAGGGAAGCCCATGTGAAATGTAGAGATGTCCTAATTCATGTAGGAAAATCTGTTCCCTGATTTCTATAATGTGAAATGCAGAAAATTACATACTCATGTCAGAAAATCTTAATTAAAATTTTCATATATGAAATATACAGAATCCCATATGTCAATATAGCAGAAAAGTCATTGTTCCAATTATCATCTGTAAAATGTATGTGATTCCGTATTTAAGAAAATCTGCACACTGATTGACACATGTGAAACATACAGAATTATGTATTCCACATTTGAAAAAGCCATGCTAATATTTTCATATGTGTTGTAGACAGAATTTAATATTTAATGTAAGAAAATGAATGTCCATATATTCAAAGGCTTAACCAGAGAATTCCATACATTGTGTAGGAAAATGTGCTCACAGATATTATTCATAAATGTAACATACAGAAGTCAATATTTCCATCGGGAAATCTTTTCCCAGATTTTCATAGTGAATTCCAAATATCATGCAGGACAATCTGTGCCTAGATTTTCATATGTGAACTATAGAGAATCACATCTATTTAGTGCAGAAATAACAGTACTCATATGTTCATATGTGAAATGATAGAGTATTGCATATGTAAATCAAGGAAATCTGCTCCCAAATATCTTTGAGAGAAGTATAAAATATACCAAATTTCAGGTAAGATAATATGTACCTTGATTTTCATTTTTGAAATGTACAAAGTTTCTATTTCATGAGTGAAAATTTGCATCACGCTTTCATATTTGAACCACTGAGAACATACTTCATGTCAGAAGATCTTAATGGAGATTTTCATATAGAAAATATATAAGATTCCATACTTCAAGCTAGAAAATGTATGCTCAAATTGTCCTATGTGAGATATACACAATTCCATATTCATGTAGGAAAAAGTGTGCACAGACATCCAGGTGTGTAACATCCCATAAACCATGTATCATGACCAAGAATATACAACTAGATTTACAAAAGGGAAATGCAGATTTCATATTTCATGTAGAAAACTCTGCACCCATATTTTCATATGTGAAACATAGACAAGTACAATTTCATGCAGAAAAGTCATCCTTCAGGTGTACATATGCATGAAGCAGGGCATCCAAAGCTAGTGATCTGGAAGAACCCAGAGGAATAGGGTGGGGAGAGATGCGGGGTGGGCTTAAGGATGTGTTGGACACATGTGTACCTATGGCTCACTAAGGTTGATGTACAGCAAAAACCATCACAATGTTGTATAGTAATCACCCTCCAGTTAAAATAAAGAAATCAATTTAAATTACTAACAAAATAAGAAAGAAAAGCACAAGGAACTCTACTCAGTGCTCTGTGGTGACACAAAAGGGAAGACAATCCAACATGAGGGATCTATATAAGCATATAATTGATTCACACTGATGTATAGCAGAAACTAATACAACAATGCAAAGTAACTATACTCAAATCAAATTTGATCTAAAAATATTACAATGCAACTATACCTACAGCAGTGAATAAATAAATGGTTCCCCCATTTGTAATATATATGCCTTTAGGGCCATCACGCTAAGTAAAATATTTCAGTTAGAGGAAGACAAAAGCTTTATCATCACATGATATTGTTAGTTGAAATACCTGAGTATAGAAACAGAGAGTTGAATGTGGTTATCGAGGACTAGTGGAAATGGGCCATGATGGTCCAAGGTACCAACTTTAGTCATATGTTGAATAAGCTCTCCTAAGAAGATACGGCAAGAGGGCAGGAGGAATATGGAGTTGCATATTTAGCTCATGTCCATTAGTGAAGTTCGAAATTCAGCTCCACCAGAGTCAACCTCTCAGAAGAGTTTAGTTAAAGATATATTGCAGGCTTTGCCCAGGGCCCTCCAGGTCTTCTGGCCTTGGTCTGGGGAGCAAGCCAGGGCACCTGGGGACAGGCTAAAGGCTGTATCTTACAGTGCCCCAGAGCTGCTTGCTAGAGCCACTCACTGGCCTGGCCCCAGGTTCAGAGCAAAAGCCAAGCTCTCCCATCCCCACCTCCATGACCGAATGGTTGTGGCTTCTGCATGAGTCAGTCTACAGCACTCAGCCCCTAACTGCTGGGTAGATTGAGGAGACTGAGGGCCAGCTGCATGCTGGAAGATGGTTGGGCAAGGTATGGGGATCTTGGTAAGAGGAGGGCACAGAGAACTGAGAGCTGCCTCTTCAGCTGGGACTGGCCAATGGTGGGAGGATCAAGACTGGATGCTGGATGAATGCTCCCAGTCAGGATAACCAGCCTGCCCAGGGATCCCCTCCTCCTAAACAGGACCTTGGAGTGTGAAAGTCAAGCTTGGAAGCTTTTCTTTCAACATAGGGAATAATAATTGTTTCGCTAGGGGCTTACATGAACACTGTTACCTCACCGTGATCTTAGTTCAATAGCAGAGGATGTGACAGGCAGACATTTGCAACAGTTAATCACACCCCTCCCTCACCTCTCCCAGAAGTGCGTTTTGCTGAAAACTCATGGGGAGTTCAGGATGTTTAAAGCCATATGCCACCCATCTCCTATCATAGCCATGCAATAAAACTGTCTCTGCTTTAAGCTCCAAAGTTCTGATATCACTTGGCCTAACTATGTTGGGTACACGGGTGTTCATTAACACTAGCACCTAAAGTCTCATTTCTGTAGAGGGTAACTATCTGAGAGAATGACTCATTCCAAAACCACATTCAGTCATTAAATTATGTGCAATTTATTATTCTTCCATAGAAAGCAAATTACCAAACACTGATGGCCACAACAAATTACCAGGTGAATTTAGGACAAAATAACTGTGACAAATGACATCAGGTCTTATTTGAGGACGACGTATTATTTTGAAAACTTTATGATGACTGTGTTTAATAGGATCATTGCAATCCCTCAGTCATGTCTCCTTTTTTGCGACCCATGTACTTTTTGGACCACACATGCCAGGCTTTCCTGGCCTTCTCCGTCTCCTGGAGCTTACTGAAATATGGGTCCATTGAGTTGGTGATGCCAATCCAACTTGAAATCAGTGTTGGAAGTAAACAGAATGTACATTTTACTAATGACAACATTAAATAGAAAAATATTCATCAGGCACAGTACCAGACACTCGGAAACAAGTGTCTGAAGATTTCTCTTCTCTTGAAAATCCAAAGCATATGAAGAGGTTGATTAAAATAGTCTTTCCCCCAAAGAGAACTAGCACACTCTCCTTGCTAACACGAAAACAAGACTGTGGATAACTGAATTATAACAAGACTCTAAGTGGAACTAGTTAAAACCGAACATTATTTTCTTCAATAAGTATACAAACATATTTTACGATTCTTCTGTTTCAAACATTATATAAATGAATTTATTTGCATCTCAATGGAGAAGAGGCACAGACTGTTAAAAACTGAAATAATGAGCATATAGTTTTTCAAAACAATAAGAGGAAGACACATAATAAAGTCAAGATTCCATTAAAATACACATATGCTTCTAATAAAACTTCATGATAAATGTAAAACTGCAACTGAAAAAACTGGTACAAATACAGATTTGGTTAAAATCTAGTAAGTACAGAAGAGAATCAACACAAACCAAAGTAAAAGGGGAGAAGTTCATGCTGAACTTAAAGTTTTGTGTGGAAGCACTAAACATTAGTGGACAAAGCCATACTCAGGAAAAGAAAATATGCTCAGTGTTGTTCAACTAAAAATAATCTTTTTTTTTCCTAATATACATGATTTCAGCTTATGAGTCCTTCATGAAAAAAAAATATTAGAAGACTAATTAAGGACAGTAATCACTGATGGCATGAACAGAGGCAGAAGTTTTGCTGAGCCGAAGATCTTTTTAAACCTCAGATTAAAGATAAAACTCCTGAAGAATTGAGGGTAATAAAACACAATGGAAATATGGAAATAAGATAACTTTTTAGAGTAGACTGGTGAAATTAGAACAATGAGATACATCTACAGACTTATTGGAATGGTCAAAAACAAAAATCTGACAAACCATTTACCGGCAAAGATGAGGGACAACAGGAACTCTCATTCATTGTTAGTGGGAATGCAATTTGGAAGCAATTTCTTACAGAGCTAAACATTGTCATACCACATGATTTAGCAATGATGTTCCTAGATAGTTCAGCAAATGATTTGATAGCTACTGCCCACACAAAAATATGCACACGAATTGTATAACAGCTTAATTCATACTATCTCTCTCCCTCACACATACACACACACAGATTGGAAGCAACCAAAGTGTCCTTTAATAGATGGCTGGATAAACAAACTATGGTACATCAACATAACAGAATATTATCCAAGAATAAAAAGAAATGAGCTATCAAATCACAAACAGAAATGGGTGAAACCTGAATGAATGCTAATAAGTAAAATAATCTAGCCTGGAAAATATAATACACCGCATGCTGCCAATTATATGACATTCTGGAAAAGGTAAAACTATAGAGTGAATAAACATTATCAGAGGCTTTTTTATTTGCTTCAGAATAGTTTTATTAGTTTGGATAAGGTATATCAACTCTCAACAATTCCTTTCCTGCTTTGACTCACAAATCCACTCAGTCGGATTCTTCGTTGCCCCAGAGCTCATAGGTCTGCAGGAATCTCGACATTGAGGGGCTTGAGGTTACCACCGGTTGATGTGGTGATTTTCAGATTTCGCACACTTTCACAAGATCCATCTCGAGCCGGGTTAATGTATGGAACATATAGTCTTCTTCAGAGGATGTCTTTTCCTTTTGCCTTCCGAGAGAGCCAAATGAGCGGGCCTGAAGGGCAGCAGGAGTCTGCACTTTACTCTCGCCACTCTCTCCTGCCAACTTCACTGTCACGTACCTCAGGACAATGAAGAAAAGCCAGAGCAACGTGATCTCAAGCCAGTCTTGAGCATGTTCTTGTCGATTCTGCCAAATTAAAAAGTGCCCTCTGCAGAGCATCTTCCCCTGGATTTCTTTGGCTTTCTTTCCCAGAGAAGTAAACATTAGGCGTAGACACAGGTAACACCCATGGAAAAGCACAGGAACGATTGGAGGGACCACATGGTGAGCTTAGAGGAAATGGCTCCTGGTGTGCTGGTCTGCCCTGGCACCTGGAGACTGAGGACCAGCCAGGGCTGGGCCCTTGCTGACGTCATAGAGGGCCCCACCCCAGCCAGAACCCATGTGGCCATTGTGATGACTTCAGGGCTGAGGACAAGGAGGCTTGCAGGGGTCATCTGGTAGTAGGGCCTAAAGGAAAATGGGGACATTTCCAGCAGGTAGTTGAAAAAGTGTCGGGGGCTGACAGATTGTCATCTCCTTCCCAGTGTATTCTTCCTGATACTGGTGCTCTACTGGGAGGGTGGGTCCATCTTTCATTTTTATTTTCCCGTTCCTTAAATCCAGACAATGGGTGAGCAGAGCAGACCCATGGGCATGTGCCCCTGTGGAGCAGAGGGCCAAGTGGGAATGAAAGATAGTAAAAGAGGGGCCACAAACTAGGAGCCGCTGATGTGTTTTTTTGTGGCCTTCACTGTTTCTACAAATGACTATGGTCAGTTGCTAAGTTGTGTGTGACTCCTTGAGACCCCATGGACTGTAGCCCACCAGGCTCCTCTGTCCTGGGATTTCCCAGGCAAGAATACTGGAGTGGTTGTCATTTTCTGCTCCAGGCATAGAGGATGTTTTAGGGCAGTGAAACTATTCTGTATGATGTTATGCTGAACAGATGACACTGCATATTTGTCAAAACCCTTAGAATGTTACAGCATATAAAGTGAATCAATGTATGCATATTAAAAAAATCATATTGAGAGGTCAACAAATCACAGAAGAAATCAAAAAATAAATCAAAATATGCATATTTTAGTTTTAAGTCTATTTTATCTGATATGAGTATTGCTACCCCTGCTTTCTTTTGGTCTCTATTTGCATGGAATATCTTTTTCCAGCCCTTCATTTTCTGTCTGTATGTGTCCCTTGTTTTGAGATGGGTCTCTTGTAGACAACATATATAAGGGTTTTGTTTTTGTATCCATTCAGCCAGTCTTTGTGTTTTGGTTGGGGCATTCAACCCATTTACATTTAAGGTAAGTATTGATAAGTATGATCCCGTTGCCATTTACTTTGTTGTTTTGGGTTTGAGTTTATACACCTTTTCTGGGTTTCATGTCTTGAGAAGATCCTTTAGCAACTGTTGGAGAGTTGGTTTGCTGGTGCTGCATTCTCTCAGCTTTTGCTTGTCTGTAAAGCTTTTGATTTCTCCTTCATATTTGAATGAGATCCTAGCTGGGTACAGTAATCTGGGTTGTGCATTTTTCTCTTTCATCACTTTAATTATGTCCTGCCATTCCCTTCTGTCCTGAAGAGTTTCTATCGAAAGATCAGCTGTTATCCTTATGGGAATCCCCTTGTGTGTTATTTGTTTTTCCCTTGCTTGCTGCTTTCAATATTTGTTCTTTGTGTTTGATCATTGTTAATTTGATTAATATGTGTCTTGGTGTGTTTTGCCTTGGGTTTATCCTGTGTGGGACTCTCTCAGTTTCCTGGATTGGGTGACTATTTCTTTCCCCATTTTAGGCAAGTTTTCAACTATTATTGCCTCAAGTATTTTCTCATGGACTTTCTTCTTGTCTTCTTCTTCTGGGACTCCTATGATTCGAATGCTGGGGCGTTTCACATTGTTCCAGAGGTCTCTGAGGTTGTCCTCATTTCTTTTAATTCTTTTTTTTTTCTTTTTTCCTCTCTGCTTCATTTATTTCTATCATTCTATCTTCTACCGCACTTATCCTATCTTCTGCCTCCGTTATTCTACTGTTGGTTCCCTCCAGAGTGGTTTTGATCTCATTTATTGCATTATTCATTATATATTGACTCTTTTATTTTTTCTAGGTCCTTGTTAAACATTTCTTGCATCTTTTTGATCCTTGTCTCCAGGCTATTTATCTTTTACTCCGTTTTGTTTTCAAGATTTTGGATTATTTTCACTATCATTATTCAGAATTCTTTATCGGGTACATTCCCTATCTCTTCCTCTTTTGTTTGGCTTGCTGGGTGTTTATCCTGTTCCTTTACCTGCTGAATATCTCTCTGCCTTTTCATCTGTTTAGATTGCTGTGTTTGGGGTGGCCTTTCCCTATTCTGGCAGTTTGTGGTTCCTCTTTATTGTGGAGGTTCCTCACTGCGGGTGGGGTTGGATGGGTGGCTTGTCAAGGTTTCCTGGTTAGGGAAGCTTGTGTTGGTGTTCTGGTAGGTGGAGCTGGATTTCTTCTCTCTGGAGTGCAATGAAATGTCCAGTCGTGAGTTTTGAGGTGTCAGTGGGTTTGGTGTGACTTTGGGCAGTCTGTGTATTGAAGCTCAGGGCTATGTTCCTGTGTTGCTGGAGAATTTGCGTGGTATGTCTTGCTCTGGAACTTGTTGGCTCTTGGGTGGTGCTTGGTTTCAGTATAGGTATGGAGGCTTTTGATGAGCTCTTATTGATTAATGTTCCCTGGAGTCAGGAGTTCTCTGGTGTTCTCAGGTTTTGGACATAAGCCTCCTGCCTCTGGTTTTCAGTCTTATTCTTCCAGTAGCCTCAAGACTTCTCCATCTATACAGCACCAATGATAAAACATCTAGGTTAATGATGCAAAGTTTCTCCACTGTGAGGGACACCTGGAGAGGTTCACAGAGTTATGTGGAGAAGAGAAGAGGGAGGAGGGAGATAGAGGTGACCCAAAGGATAAGAGGAGGGATCAAGAGAGGCGAGAGCAAGCTAGCCAGTAATCACTTCCCTATGTGCTCTCCACAGTCTGGACTCCTCAGAGATGTTCACGGAGTTACACAGAGAAGAGAAAAGGCAGGAAGGAGACAGAGGTGGCCAGGAGGATAAAAGGAGGAATCAAAAGGAGAGAGACAGATCCAGCCAGTAATCAGCTCCCTAAGTGTTCTCCACAGCCTGGAACACACAAAGGGATTCATAGAGTTGGGTAGAGAAGAGAAGGGGGAGGGAAGAGATAGAGGTGACCTGGTGGAGAAAAAGGAGAGTCAAAAGTGGGAGAGAGCAATCAAGCCAGTAATCTCACTCCCAAGTAAAAATGGGTACTGAAGATTGCGTTCTTAAAGGTACAAAATTGATAACAAATACCAAAAAGCAAAGATTAAAAATCTAGAGTAGAAGTTAGATTCTCAAAAATACAATATTAAAAAAAACCACAAAGTCACAAATATTATATATATATATTTATATTTTTATATATATATATGAAGTTTGCTTTAAAAATATGGTCTTTTCTTTGCAAGGTAATAGTAGGTTATAAAAATGAAAACTAAAGCAGTAATAGAGGACATTAAAAATTAAAAAAATGTTTTTTAATGTAAAAAATGATAATAGTAAAATATATATCTAGGAGTTTCTCTGGAGCTGTTGCAGACAGTGTGGGGTCAGTTCATTTTCATATAGTTCCTTGATCCGGCTTATACTTCTCAAGATCTATAGGCCCCTTCCTATGTAGAGGTGCTAACTACAGGGTTTTAATCTATTGCACCTGTCACTTCCAAAGTGGTTCCCTCTGTTATTTTAGCTTCTTCTGTTTGCTGCTCTCTCCGGTGTCTAATTTCTGCCCTGACACAAGGGGGCGGTGGTGGTCACTTGTTTAGGCTCACTTGTTCAGTCCTGCTGTGGGGAGGGAGGAACATTGCAAACAAATAAAACTGACGTGTGTGGGGAGTGCCTGCAGTGTTTCAGCTGCACTGGGTTTGCCCCCGCTCACGGCGTGTGTGCTTTCATGGTCTACACTTCTCATTCTCTAGTTTGCTCTGCTGGGAACTGTCTGAGGCGGGCCCTGGGTTGTGTGCACTTCCCAGGTCTAAGCCGCTCAGGTTCAGGTTCTCGGGTACCCCACAAAGGCGCAGACTCGGTTGGGTCTGCGTTTTGTACCCTTCCTAGGTCTGAGCAGCTCAGGTGACCAGGTGCTTGGTGAGCACAGTCACCCCCAGGTGGGGGGGTGCGTCTTATCACATCCCCTGTCCCAGCCGCTCAGTCTTCTGGGTGTGGAACGGACGCGCCTTCTCAGGTGTGCCGTGTGTCTCTTCTGGGGAGCTGATCTCTGGGTGCTACCCTCCCGGAGGATGTCAACCGTCCAGAATCCCAAGATGTCTTGGTTAGCTAGGAAGCCTGCTTGCAGTTTGCGAGAGGATGCCTCTCTGTGGCTGTGATTGCCCCCTTCCAGTTCTGGCTGCCCTCGCCTGCCTGTCTCGGGCGGGGGGCGGGGGGGGGGGGGGGCCGGTACCGCAGCCGGCTAGCTCTGCTCAGTCCTTTGTTCTGTGAGCGGGCCTGGCAGTGTTTTAGGTTAGGGCTTTGTGCAGGATAGCTATCCCACAGTTTGGGTTGCTATCTCAAGTTAGTTCCCTCAGATTGCCCTCCGGGCAATCAGGCCCAGTCCTTACCCTAAGCAATGCAGCCAGCGCCTGCCTGTCCAGCCCCTGCTTGCTAGTGGCGGATGCGAGAGTCTGTGCTGCTTTTCCACTGGGAGTTGCCATTAGGCACATAATCTGTTGGTTTTAAATATTTATTTATTTATTTTTCCTCCCGGTTATGTTGCCCTCTGAGAGTTCAAGACTCACCACAGACCCTCCGGTGAGAGTGTTTCCTGGTGTTTGGAAACTTCTCTCTTTCTTCAGACTCCCTTCCCGGGACGGATCTCCATCCCTAATCCTTTTGTCTCTCTTTTTATCTTTTATATTTTGTCCTACCTCCTTTTGAAGACAATAGGCTGTCTTTCTGGGAGCCTGATGTCCTCTGCCAGCATTCAGAAGTTGTTTTGTGGAATTTTCTCAGCGTTCAAATGTTCTTTTGATGAATCCGTGGGGGAGAAAGTGGTCTTCCCGTCCTATTCCTCTGCCATCTTAGGACCACCCCCCTGGTTATCCATTTTAAAGAGAGCAGTGTGTACATGTCAATCCCAAACATATTTAACTGAAATATGTCTTTTATCATAAGTCAGTGTAAATCAGTGTTATAATTGAACAGAATATACATTTTACTAATGATAACATATTAATTAGAAAACATTCATTAGGCACAGTACCAGACATTCACAAACAAGTGTCTTAAGATTTCTTGTCTCTTGAAAATCAGAAGCATAGGAAAATATTGAGTAAAAGTCTTCTGCCCAAGTGAACTAGCACATTCTCTTTACTGACGTGAAAAAAAGAATGTTGATAATTGAACTATAAGACTCGAAGTTAAATTAGTTAAAACCAAACATTAGATTTTCTACAAGTTGATGTTCAATTGAGGTGCTTGCTGATTTATCTTCTCTGCTTATAGATTATATGGAAGAGCATTTGGACTTTCATAATTACAAAATACACTGAGGGAAAATTTATTGTGTTATCAATAGCAAACAGTTAAGTTACTGTTCTTTTTAAAATATTTTTTCAATAACTGTACCAACATATGTTATAAGTATTCTCCATTTATATCATTATATATGGATTCATTTGAATCTCAAAAGAGAAGAGGCAAAGACTATTCAAAACTTGAATAATGAGCATGTCGTTTTATGAAACTATATGAAAACACATAATAAAGTCCAGTTTCTGATAAAATACATATAAGCTTGTAATGAATCTTCAGCATAAAGTTACAACTGCAACTGGTAATGACACAGATTTGGTTAACATCTAGCAAGCATATAAGTGAATCTAAACAAACCGAAAAAAAAAAAAAAAAAAGGGTGGAGGGTAGAAGTTCTTGCTGAACTTAAACTCTTCTGTGGAGGCACTCAACATTAATGGACAAAGTGATACTCAGGGTGGGGGGGATATGGTCATTGTTGTCCAACTAAAAATAAATATTTTCCAATATACATGATTTCAAGTTATGAGTTCTTCATGAAAAAAATTCTTAGAGGACTAATTAAGCAAAGTAGTCACTGATGGTATAAACAGCAGCAGAAGTTTTGCTGAGCAGAAGATCTATTTAAACCTCAGAATAAAGATAAAACTCCTGAAGAATTGATGGTAATAAAACACAATGGAAATGCTACAATGGAAATATGGAAATAAGATAACTTTTTAGAGTAGACTGGTGAAATTAAAACAATGAGATACCACCACACACTTATTGGAATGGTCAAATACGAAATTCTGATAAACCAATTACTGGCAAAGATTAGGAACAACAGGAATTCTCATTCATTGTTAGTGGGATTGCAAAAAAGTAGACTCACTTAGGAGGCAATTTGTTACGGAGCTAACCGTTGTCATACCACGTAACCTAACAATTACACTCCTAGATAGTTCACCAAATGATTTAATAGCTAATTTCCACACAAAAACAGACACATGAATTTTATAACAGCTTAATTCAGACTATCTCTCTCTCACACTCACACACACAGAGACACACACACACAAATTGGAAGCAACCAAAGTGTGCTTTAAAAGACAGCTGGATAAACAAACTAAGCTACATCAACATAACAGAATATTATTCAAGAATAAAAAGAAATGAGCTATCACATCATAGAAAGAAATGGATGAAACCTGAAAGAATGTTATTGAGTAAAATAAGCTAGTCTGGAAAAGGTTATACACTGCATGCTGCCAATTTTACAATATTCTGGGAAAGGTAAAATTGTAGGGTGAATAAAAAATATCAGAGGATTTTTCTTTTGCTTCAGAATAGTTTTACTAGTTTGGATAAGGTATGTCAACGCTCAACAATTCCTCTCCTACTTTGACACACAAATCCACTCAGTCGGAGTCTTCATAGCCCCGGAGCTCATGTACTGTCATGTGATTGGGGGCATCTGCAGCAACCTCGACATTGGCAGGGGTGAGGTTACCACCGGCTGCCATGGCGCGTTTCACACTCCACCCTCTGGAAACAAATTGCATAAGGTCCATCTCAAGCAGGGTTAAGGTGTCGAACATACAGTCTTCGTTGGGGGAAGTCTTTTTCTTTTTCTTTCCCTGAAAGCCAAATGAACCGCCCTGATGGGCAAGAGGTATCTGCATATTACTCTCGCCATTCTCTCTTGCCAACTTCACTGTCACGTACATCAGCACGAAGAAGAAAAGCCAGAAAATGTGATCTCAAGCCAGTCTTGGGTATGCCTTGGTAGATTCTGCCAAATTAGAAAATGTCCTCCACAGAGCATCTTCCCCTGGAGTTCTTCAGAGAAGTAAACATTAAGGCATAGACACAGGTAACATAACTGTGAAGAAGCACAGGAACCATTTGAAGGACCACATGGTGAGATGAGAGGAAATGGCCCCTGGTGCTCTGGTCTGCCCCTGGCTCCTGGACACTGAGGACCAGCCAGGGCTGGGCCCTTGGTGAAGTCACAGTGGGTCCCACCTCAGCCAGAACCCATGTGGCCATTGTGATGACTTCAGGGAAGAGCGTAAGGAGGCTTTCGGGGGCAACTGGGAGTAGGGCTTAAAGGGAAATGGGGACATTTCCAGCGGGCAATCGAAAAAGAGGTGGGGAGTGACAAAATGCCATCTCTTTGCTAGTGTATTCTTTCTGAACCTGATGCTCTACTGGGAGGGTGGTTCTGTCTTCTATTTTCATTACTCCATTTGTTGAATGCAGACATTGGGGTGAGCAGAGCAGACCCTTGGGCATGTGCCCCTGTGTAGCAGAGAGCCAAGTGGGAAAGAAGGATATTAAATAAGAGGCCTCAAACTAGCAGCCACTGATGTGTTTTCTGTGGCCTACACTGTTCCTAATAACAACTGTGCTCAGTCACTAACTCGTGCCTGGCTCTATGAGACCCCAGATACTGTATCCCACCAGACTCCTCTGTCCCTGGGATTTCCCAGGCAAGAATCCTGGAGTGGGTTGTCATTTCCTTCTCTCCAGGCATAGGGGATTTTTAAGGGCAGTGGAACTATTCTGTATGATGTTATGGTAAATACATGGCACTATATATTTGTCAAAACCCGCAGAACCTTGCAACACAAAAAGTGAACCATTGTATGCATATTAAAAAAAACCATTTCCACATCAAGAATGGAATGCAGAATTTGACTAAACCATCTAATTATATTATAAATATTTGAAGCCACCTCACTAACATCCCCTTACTTAAGTAACTTTGAAAATGAATGTGGTTTGCAAGATTGAAACAAAAGATAAAAGCAGTGTAATGTAGTTGATAGTGTTTTTTTTCATAGGGTTACAGGTTAACAATCCTGATAGTCTTACACACGCATACTTGTGTTGAATAGTTAAATAGATGGCACATGAGTATACATACATATATTTCTCTGTCTTGCTAGCCGAAAGCATCTAAGAGAAATGATACTCTCAAAATCCAAAAGAAACAATGATGTACAAATAAGCACAGATCTTGGTTCCCAAAACTCTTTTCCAATAAAACTATCCAGGCTTCTTAGAGAAATTAATGATTGTAGGGCTCAGAGAGGAAATATAGAAGAGGAGTCTGGCAGATTTCATTGTATCAGAAAGGAAGTAGTAACAAAATAATTTTTTAAAAGCCCTAGACTAATGTAAGTAAGTGTTAGTTGCTCAGTTGTGCCCAACTCTCTGCAACCCCATGGACTGCAGCCACCAGGCTCCTCTGTCCATGAGGTTTTCCAGGCAAGGATCCTGGAGTGGGTTGCCTTTTGCTTCTCCAGGGGATCTTCCCAAATCAGGGATCAAACCCTGGTCTCCTGCACTGCAGGCAGATTCTTTAGTGACTAAACTACAAGGGAAGCACAAGAGAGTAGAGTAATGGGGATATGTCACAGAAGATAGGAATGAGCTTCCAATGGCCAAAGCTATAAGTTGAGTAACATAATAAATTAAGTCTTCTTTTGGTATTATACTCCAAAGTATAAAATGAATATCTAAGAGTCCATACCAATATAAATAAATGATTGAATACATGTGAGACAATAGACCAATTTCCCATGCAGAAGTACTTCAGATATTTGATGTAGGTAATTCTGCTCTCAGGGAGGTGGAGTGTAACTCCCTATTCCTTTAGAGGGAGTTAACATAGTGAGTTCCTTCCAAAAAATACACGGATATGGAGAGGGAGAAAAACAGTAACTTGAGAGTGGAATAACCTGACAAATACTACTTCAGCCAGGTGGTCAAGATCAGCATTACCAGGGAAAAGGCATGTTGACCATATCACGTGATGAAAAGGACAAACCACCTCTGCAGCCTTCTTCCCCGAAAATCCATGAAATAAGAGTGAAAGTCGCTCAGTTGTGTCAGACACTTTGAGACCCCAAGGTCTATACTGTCCATGGAATTCTCTAGGATAGAATACTGGAGTGGGTAGCCTTTCCCTTCTCTAGGGGATCTTCCAACCCAGGGATCGATCCCAAGTCTCCCGCATTGCAGGTGGATTCTTTACCAGCTGAGCTACAAGGGAACACTGCCCCCCCGCTAAGAATCCATAGTCCCAGGCTAATAGGAAAGTCATCAGACAAATCCAAGGTGAGGAACACTTTATAAAATACCTGACTACTATTCCTCAAAACTATCAAGGTCATAAAAAAAGAGAAGTCTGAGAAATTGTCACATCTAAGATAAACCTGAAAGACACAGCTAATACGTGAAGTGTTGGATCTGGGATGCGTTTCTGGAACAGAAAGTAAAAACTAAGAAAACCTTAGTAGGAAAAATCTTAGAAATAACTTAGGCACTATAGTTTATAACAATATGCATGGTCCTTGGGAACTTTTGATATATGGAAAATAACTTTGCTTTGTTGTAAATCTAAAATCATCCTAAGGTTTTTAATGTTTATTTTTAAAACATAGAGCAACCGAGGCAACATTAACATTATTTGCTGATGAAATAATTGTATATCTGGGGACTCCAAGAAAAAAGTACTCTATGCAGTCAGCATTTCCTATCCATGGGATTTGCATCCAAGGATTCAACCAACTGTGGATGTAAATACATAAAACTCCAGAAAGTTCCAAAAATCAAAATTCAAACTTACCACATGCTGCCAGCTATTTACATATCTTTAAATTGTATTAGGTATTATACGTAATCTAGAGATGATCTGGCTGGATGTGTGCAGTTTATATGCAAATCTTAAAATGCTGTGCTACATTTTTAAGGGACTTGAACATCTGTGGGTTGTGGTATCTGATGGTTGGCAGTGGTGTCCTAGAACCAATCTCCTGCAGATATCAAGGGACAGCTGTATTTTAAGGGAAGTGAGCTAGATGGCTGGATAAAACTAGTTATATATGTAACAGTGTTTTATACACTAACAAGGAATTACATTTATAAAGGAAGACACCATTTATAATAGCTAGAAACAGATAAATAAGAAGAATATATGTAAGAACAAATATGCAATAGCTATTTGAAGAAAATACTGAAATCCTACTGAAAAACGCAATGCAATGCCTGACAAAATAGAAAGATATCCTTTTTGGGAGTATGAAAAGATTTTATACAGATATCAATTGTACCCAAATTATTGTATAATTACAGTAAGATCTCAACAAAAATACTAATGTGATCGGTGTCACAAATAAGCTAAATCTAAAATACATGTGGAAAAAAAAAACATGCAATAAGAGGCGGGACATTTCTGAAAAAGAAGACTAATGAGCATGAAGGATGTCCTTACCAGATTTTAAAGCATGTGAATAGCCTACCTACTTATAAAGAGAAGTACTGGCATGCGGCTAGTACTGCTACATGGCTCGCCTTACAGTTCATGAGGTAACAAGTGAGGGAAGAAATCAACTCAACTACACACACACATACACACACACATACAGCGTTTGTCTGAATGTGGCATTCCCAAAATTCATGTTGTAAACCTAATGTCCAGTGTGATGATATTAGAAGGTGGGGCCTTTGGGAGATATTTAGGTCGTGAGGGTGGAGCCCTCAAGAATGGAGATTAATGCTCTTACAAAGAGAACTCACAGAGGTCCCTAGCTCCTTTCGTCTTGTGAGAATACAGTGAGTTCCTTACATAGGAATCTTCAAACTGCCAACTTTCAAAGATTCAAACTTGCATTCCCGTTTCCAATCACATAAGTTAGTCCGTGTGTCTGGTGGACATTGTCACATGTGTGCATACTCTACAAGTGGTTGTGCATTTTAGAGCACAGTACTCTATAGAGTACATTGGGACACTACATTTATTTCTAGCCCAGGATGTCCGGAAGCACGTGTAAAAACAGCAGTATATAGGTCATTCTTTTAGTTGGGGACTGTTAGTTGGGTTCTTCTTACAAACAAATTAGGCTTACAAGCACACTCTCAGAATGGAACTCATTCATATAGAGACTTTGGTAGGACAGAAGTCAACAACTCAGAAAAGGGCCCTCATCTGGCCATGCTGCCATCCTGATCATTCACCTCTAGCCTCCAGAATTGTGAGAAATAAATTTCTGTTTTTCACAAGCAGCTTCTTGCCTGGTATTTTGTTAGAGCAGTCCACATGGGCTAAGATACATTACATGCAAAGATGGGCACAATAAAGGACAGAAATGGTACAGGCCTAACAGAAGGAGATGGTATTAAGAAGAAGGGACAAGAATGCACAGAAGAACTGTACAAAAAGATCTCCCTGACCCAGATAATTATGATGGTGTGATCACTCACCTAGAGCCAGACATCCTGGAATGTGAAATCAAGCGGGCCTTAAGAAGCATCACGAGAAACAAAGGTAGTGGAGGTGATGGAATTCCAGTTGAGCTATTTCAAATCTGAAAAGATGATGCTGTGAAAGCAGTACACTCAATATGCCAGCAAATTTGGAAAACTCAGCAGTGGCCACAGGACTGGAAAACGTCTGTTTTCATTCCAATCACAAAGAAAGGCAATGCCAAAATATGTTCAAGCTACTCCACAATTGCGCTCATCTCACACACTAGCAAAGAAATTCTCAAAATTTTCCAAGCTAGGCTTCAAAGGTACGTGAACTGTGAACTTCCATTTGTTCAAGCTGGATTGAGAAAAGGCAGAGGAGCCAGAGATCAAATAGACAACATCCATTGTATCATCAAACAAAGGAGAGTTCCAGAAGAACATCTACTTCTGCTGTATTAATTATGACAAAGCCTTTGATTGTGTGGATCACAGAAAACTGGAAAATTCTTAAGGAGATGGGAATACTAGATCACCTGACCTGCCTCTTGAGAAATCTGTATGCAGTTCAAGAAGCAACAGTTAGAACTGGGCATGGAACAACAGACTGGTTCCAAATCGGGAAAGGAGTACGTTAAGGCTCTTTGTTGCCACTCTGCTTATTTAACTTATATGCAGAGTACATCATGAGAAACGCTAGGCTGGATGAAGGACAAGCTGGAATCACGATATCCGGGAGAAATAGCAATAACCTCAGATGTGCGGATGACACCACCCTTATGGCAGAAAGCGAAGAGGAACTAAAGAGCCTCTTCATGAAAGAGAAAGAGGAGAGTGAAAAAGTTGGCTCAAAATTCAACATTCAGAAAACTAAGATTGTGGTATCTGGTCCTATCACTTCCTGGCAAATAAAGGGGGAAACAATGGAAATGGTGATAGACTTTATGTTTCCGGGCTCCAGAATCACTGGAGATGGTGATTGCAGTCATGAAATGAAAAGACACTTGCTCCTTGGAGGAAAAGTTATGACCAACCTAGGCAGCATATTAAAGGGCAGAGACATTACATTGCCAACAAAGGTCTGACTAGTCAAAGCTGTGGTTTTTCAAGTAGTCAAGTATGGATCTGAGAGTGAGTATAAAGAAAACTGAGCACCAAAGAGTTGGTGCTTTTTAAATGTGGTGCTGGAGAAGACTCTTGAGAGTCACTTAGACTGCAAGGAGATCCAACCAGTCCATCCAAAAGGAATTCATTGGAAGGACTGATGCTGAAGCTGAAACTCCAATACTTTGGCCAAGTATTTGGCCACCTGATGCGAAAAACGGACTCATTTATAAAGACTCTTATGCTGGCAAAGATTGAAGGCGGGAGAAGAAGGGATGACAGAGGGTGAGGTGATTGGAAGGCATTATGGACTCAGTTGACATGAGTTTGAGTAGGCTCTGGGAGTGGGTGATGGATAGGGAAGCCTGGCGTGCTGCAGCCTATGGGGTCTCAGAGTTGGACACGACTGAGCACCTGAACTGGATTGACATGACACACATAAACATTAACAATATGATAATGTTAGAAGGTGTCATCTTACACTGGGAGAAGAGAGTGTTTGTAACAAATTTTGATTCATTATTTAATAACCTTCTGAGAAAAATAAAAACTTTAAGAATTCTTTTCCTACACCCAATATAAGTTCCCTAACTGCAATGTGCTTTATGTATCTTTGATTGGCAATGCTCAATTATCATTCAAAATTCAATTCAAAAACTGCCCTCTCCCTTCCCTTTCTCTCTTTGCTAAGCAACTCATCATAAAATAATTAGGTGAGATCAATCCAGACAGGCGTCCATGACAGTGGGGCATGGAGCCATCCTTGGGCCAGAGTGAGATGTTAGAGGTGAAGGAGGGGTGAAGAGGATATCCATGCAGTCAGAGTCACCTAGTATGGGGAGTCAGAACTGAAATAGGGAGAAGTGATAAGATCAACAATAGCAGGGAAGGGAGGTGTGTAGTATGAGATGCCAGTACTTGAGCAGGGAAAACAGGATATCCATTCTAGGAGGTACCATGGGCACTCAGTGCCAACGTGAGATTAAGTGTCATTCACAGAGCAGAGTAGCCAGCAACAAGAGTCAGTTTAGTCCAGAGGATATTAAATAGAAAGCTAGTGAGGCACGCAGAGTAAAAGTGTGAGATCGGAGAAGAGGAAATCCACAAGGAGGAGGCAGATTCGTGTAGAAAGTCAGAGGTCATGAGAAATGCTGGGCTGGAAGAAGCACAAGCTGGAATCAAGATTGCCGGGAGAAATATCAATAACCTCAGATATGCAGATGACACCACCCTTATGGCAGAAAGTGAAGGTGAACTAAAAAGCCTCTTGATGAAAGTGAAAGAGGAGAGTAAAAATGTTGGCTTAAAGCTCTACATTCAGAAAACTAAGATCATGGCATGTGTTCCCACCACTTCATGGCAAATAAATGGGGAAACAGTGGAAATAGTGTCAGACTTTATTTGGGGGGGGGGCGGGCTCCAAAATCACTGCAGATGGTGACTGCAGCCATGAAATGAAAAGACACTTGCTACTTGGAAGAAAATTTATGACCAACCTAGACAGCATATTAAAAAAACAGACATTACTTTGCCAATAAAAGTCCTTCTAGTCAAAGCTATGGTTTTTCCAGTAGTGATGTATGGATGTGAGTGTTGAACTCTATAGAAAACTGAGCACTGAAGAATAGATGCTTTTGACCTGTGGTGTTGGAAAAGACTCTTGAGAGTCCCTTGGACTGCAAAGAGATCCAACCAGTTAAATCTAAAGGAAATCAGCCCTGAATATTCATTGAAGGACTGATGGTGAAGTTGAAGCTTCAATGCTTTGGCCACCTGATGCGAATAACTGACTCATTTAAAAAGACCCTGGTGCTGAGAAAGACTGAAGGGAGGAGGAGAAGGGGATGACAGAGGATAAGATGGTTGGATGGCATCACTGACTCAATGGACATGAGTTTGAGTAAACTCTGGGAGTTGGCAATGGACAGGGAGACCTGGCATGCTGCAGTCCCTGGGGTCAGAAAGAGTCGGGCACGACTGAGCGACTAACACTTACTTACATTACTCTAAGGCTTTTTTTTTTTTTTACTACTTCCTTTTTGAAAAGGAAATATATACCGTTCTGAATTCAGAGTTCCAAAGAATAGCAAGGAGAGATAAGAAAGCCTCCTCAGCGACCAATGCAAAGATATAGAGGAAAACAAATGAATGGGAAAGAAAATGACAGATATGACAGGGAACATTTCATGCAAAGATAGGCACAATAAAGGACAGAAATGTTATGGACTTAACAGAAGCAGAAGATATTAAGAAGAGGGCAAGAATACACAGAACTATACGGAAAAGGTCTTAATGACCCAAAAAACCACGACGGTGTGATCACTCACCTAGAGCCAGCCATCCTGAAATGCAAAATCACGTTGGCCTTAGGAAGCATCACTATGAACAAAGCTAGTGGAGGTGATGGGATTCCAGTTGAGCTATTTCAAATTCTGAAAAATGTTGTTGTTAAGGTGCTGCACTCCATATGCCAGCAAACTTGGAAAACTCAGCAGTGGCCACAGGACTGAAAAAGTTCAGTTTTCACTACAATCCAAAAGAAAGGTAATGCCAAAGAATGTTCAAACTACCACACAATGGCAGTTATCTCACACGCTGGCAAAGGCATGCTCAAAATTGTCCACGTTAGTCTTCATCAGTCCATGAACTAAGAAGTTCCAGATATCCAAGTTGGATTTCACAAAGGCAGTGGGACCAGAGACCAAATTTCCAATATCCATTGTATCATAGAAAAAGCAAGAGAGTTTCAGAAAAACATCCACTTCTGCTTTATTGACAACACCAAAGCCTTTGTCTGTGTGGATCACAACAAACTGTGGAATATTCTGAAAGAGATGGGAGTACCAGATCATGTTATCTGCCTCCTGAAAAATCTATATGTGGGTCAGAAAGCAACATTTAGGACCAGACATGGAAAAACAGTTTGTTTCCAAATTAGGAAAGGAATCCAACAAGCTGTATATTCTCGCCATGCTCATTTAAATAACATATATGCAGAGTAGAGAGTGTGAAATGCCAGGCTGGATGAAGAACAAAATTAAATCGAGTAAGCACAAGATGGAATCAAGATTGCTGTGAGAAATATCAATAACCTCAGATATGCACATGGCACCACCCTTATGGTAGCAAGTGAAGAGGAACTAAAGAGCCTCTTGATGAAAGTGAAAGAGGAGTGTGACAAAGCTGGTAAGACTCAACTTTCAAAAAAACAAAGATCATGGCATCTGGTCCCATCACTTCATAACAAATAGATGGAGACATGGTGGAAACAGTGACAGACAATATTTTCTTGGGCTCCAAAATGATTGCAGATGATGACTGCAGTCAGGAAATTAAAAGAGGCTTATTCCTTGGAAGAAAAGCTATGACAAACCAGGGCAGCATATGAAAAAGCAGAGACATTACTTTGGAGATAAAGTTCCATCTCGTCAAAGCTATGGTTTTTCCAGTAGTCATGTATGGATGTGAGAGTTGGACCAAAAAGAAAGCTGAGCACCAAAGAATTGATAGTTTTGAACTGTGGTGTTGGAGAAGACTCTTCAGAGTCTCTTGGACTGCAAAGAGATGAAATCAGTCCATCCTAAAGGAAATCAATCCTGAATATTCATTGGAAGTACTGATGCTGAAACTGAAGCTCCCTTAATTTGGCCACCTGATGGGAAATACTGACTCACAGGAAAAGAGGCAGATCCTGAAAGATTGAAGGCAGGAGGACAAGGGAATGAGCGAGGATGAGTAGGTTGATGGCATCACTGACTCGAGGCATAGGAGTTTGAGCAAGCTGTGGGAGTTGGTGATGGACAGGGAAGCCTGGCCTGCTGCGGTCCATGGGGTCACAAAGAGTCAGACAGGACTAAGAGATGAAGTGAACACGGCACAGATTTGGAAGCAGAGAGGTGAGGTAACTTGCCTAAGAGCTGAGAAGGGGCAGCAAGGACATGCCAGGCAAATTGCCTAAGATTATACAGGAGAGAAGTGGAAGCACAGACAGGTTAGCAAACTTATCTAAGAACACAGCTCACATGTGGAAACACAGCCGGGTGAGGCAACTTGCCTAAGATTACACAACTCAGAATGGGAAGCACAGAGAGGTCAGACAACTTGTCTAATATCACTTGTTTTTATTTTCTTATATACTTACTAGATGTTAACTAAATCTGCATTAGTACCAGTTGCAGTTGTACATTTACCCTGAAGTTTTGCTTACAAGTATACATGTATTTTAGTAGAATCTTGATTTTATTATGTGTTTTGTTTGTGGGTTTTGAGAAACTATATACTCATTATTCAAGTTGTTAATTGCCAGATGGTTAGCACATTCTTCATTACTACCCTTCTTGGGAATTGGGATGAGGATTGACCATTTGCAGTCCTGTGGCCCATGCTGGGTCTTCCAGATTTGCTGACACATGGAATGCAGCCCCATGATGGCAGAAGCCTTCTGGGAATTGCATAGTTTCACTGGAATTCCATTGCATCCTCTAGTTTTATTTACAGTAGTCCTTCTTAGATCCTCTTGACTTCCCACTCCAGAACATCGGGTCCTGGGTGACTAACAACAGCATCATAATAATCCAATTCATTAGGACCTTTTTCATATAGTTCTTCCATGTAGCTTTCCATCACTTCTTGATCTCCTCAGTGTCTACAAGGTCTCTACAATTGCTGTTCTTTATTGTGCTCATATATGGCCAAAATATTCCCTTGATATTTCCAATTTTCATGAAGAGATCTCTGTTCTTTCTCCTGTTGTTTTCTTCTAGTTTTAAACACTGTTCATTGATGAAGGCCTTTCTGTCTCTTGGTCCTCTTGTTTGAAACACTGCTCTTAGTTGGATGTACCTTTCCCTTTCTCCTTTTGTTTTTGCTTCTCTTCTTTCTTCAATTATTTGAAAGCCTCTTGAGATAACCCCTTTGCCTTCTTGCTTTCCATTTTCTTTGGGATGACTTTGTTTGCTGCCTCCTGCAGAGTGTTACAGACCTCCATTCATAGTTCTTTGGGTATGTTGTTAACTAGATCTAATCCCTTGAATCTAATTTTTACCTCCACTGCATATTCATAGGGGATTGGATTCAGTCAGACATGGCTGTCCTAGTAGTTTTTCTCACTTTCTTTAGTTGAAGCCTGAAGTTTGCTATCAGGAACTGATGAGCAGAGCCACAGTTTGTTTTTTACTGACTGCATATAGCTTCTCCATCTTTGGCTACAAAGAATGTAATCAATTTGATTTCGGTATTGACCATTTGGTGATGTCCATGTGTAAGCTCGTCTCTTGTGTTGTTGAAAAGAATATTTGCTATGATGAGTGCATTGTCTTCGCATAATTCAGTTAGCCTTTCCCTGCTTCATTTTCTTCTCCAATGCTAATCTTGCCTGTTATTCAGGTATTTCTTCACTTCCTACTTTGGCAAACTAATCCCCACTGAAAAATACAACATCTGTCTTGGTGTTAGTTCTAATAGGTTTTCTAGGTCTTCATAGGACCTATTAGCTTCAGGTTCTTCAGCATCTATGGCAGGGACATGGACTTGAATTACTGTGATGTTGAATGGCTTGCCTTGAAAACGACCAGAGATCATTCTGTTATTTTAGAGGTTGCACTCAAGTAGTGCATGTCAGGAATTTTTTGTCGATTATATGGGTTCCTCCATTACTTGTATGGGATTCTTACCCACAGTAGTCAATATAATGGTCATCTGAACTAAATTCATCCATTCCTTTCAAGTTTAGTTCACTGTTAACCAGGAGGTTGATGATTATTCTCTCTGTCATTAAGTGAGTACAAATATGAAGTAGAGCTGATAAGTTAATATGGATATGGCAAGTCCTAATGTAGCCACTAAGAAAATAAAATTTAAAATATATAATTAAAGGAAACCAAATGCTACCCTGAAAACCTTCATTTACAAATGAAGGTGATTAAGATAAAAAGGACCAAAATATTAATTTTAGAAGAAATCAAAAAAATAAAATGGTAGTCATAAATTTGATCATGATAATAATGATATAAAATATGAATGAATTGAATAATCTAATGAAAAAGCAAACATTTTTACACGAGATAAAAAACAAAGATCCAACTCTATGCTTTCTATGGGAGACATCATTTAGAGCTAAAGATATAGATTTTTAAAATGAGTGAAAAATATATAGCATGCCAACATCAACCAAAGGGAAAATTGGCTATACTGTACCACTCTCAAGAAGAAAATGATTTTTAATAAAAATTGTTACTAGGGATAAAGAAGGACATTTATAACACTAAACAGGTGACCCTATTAGAAAGACATACCAATGCAACTAGCGAGACAACCAAAAAATGCATGGAGGAAAATAAAACTGATATAATTGAACAGAGAAATAGACAATTCAACAATAATTCCCAGACTTTACTAATCCACTTTCAATAAGGGATAGAAAGACTAAGCATGGCTCAGAGGGATGGGCTGGGGAGGGAGGTGGGAGGAGGGTTCAGATGGGGAACACATGAACACCCGTGGCAGATTCATGTCAATGTATGGCAAAACCAATACAATATAGTAAAGTAATTAGCCTCCAATTAAAATAAATAAATTTATATTAAAAAATAAATCAACTATGAAATAGAGAACTTGAATGATAATATAAACCAGTTGGACCTTACAGACATCTGCAGAGCAATTTGTCCAATACAGGATATGCATTCTTCTTAAGAGTGCAGGGAACATTCTCCAGGATACCCTATATGCTAGGACATAAGAAAACCTTAAATAAATAAGAAAGGGTTAAAATCATTTCAAGTATGCCCTCTGAATATAGTGAAATTAGAAAATAATACATTTTGTGAAACAGACAAATATGTGGGAGTTAAGCAACGTACTCCTGCAATGAACGAAGTGTCGAACAAAGAATCACAAGAGAAAGTACAAAATGCTGTTGACACGTGAAAAATCAATAAATTGACACAACTTTAGCAAAATTGATCAAGGGAGGATAAAGACTCAAATCACTAAATTTAGGACTATACAAGGAAAAATTACTACCAACTTTAGAGAAATAAATTCAATTGTAAAGGAATACCATGGTGTTAATTAGAAAATTTAGATGAAATGGAGAAATTTCCAGAAATACACAAATGACTGATATTGACGCAAGAAGAAAATGAAATCTGAAAAGTAAAGAGATAAAATTAGTAATTTTTACAATTCTTGCCCAACTCACCTCAAAAGCCCACGACCCCCCCCCTCCACCTAGACCCAGATAGCCTCACTGCTGAATTCTACCAAATATTTAAATAAATTGAAATCATGCCAATTCTCCATACATGCAATCGAAATGTACTCATAGAAGGGGAAAGGAATATTTCTTAGCTCATTCTATGAGGAAGTATTACTCCAACGACAAAACTAGAGGCCAGTTAACTCGTACAAATCTCCCCAATTTTCATTCTGTATTTGCTCATGATGAATTTCATGTACTTTATCTTTGACAGGAAAATGATGGACATGAAACTATGTTCATATCATCTCATTCGATCAGGAGGTTTATGATTTCAATGTGTCCCAATATTGATGATGATCACTTGGATCACTTAATTAAAGTGGTTGCTGTAAAGATTCTCCACTGTGAAGTTACTCTCCCCTATGTTGTAATTAACACATTCTTTTGAATTTTAAAGTATATAAATATATCCAGCAAGGATCTCATTCAGATATGAAGGAAAATTCAAAAGCTTTACAGACAAGCAAAAGCTGAGAGAATTCAGCACCACCAAACCAGCTCTTCAACAAATGCTAAAGGATCTTCTCTAGACAGGAAACACAGAAAGGTTGTATAAATGCAAACCCAAAACATCAAAGTAAATGGCAATGGGACCACACCTATCAATAATTACCTTAAACGTAAATGGGTTGAAAGTCTCAACCAAAAGACAAAGACTGGCTGAATGGATACAAAAACAAGACCCCTATATATGCTGTCTACAAGAGACCCACCTCAAAACAAGGGACACATACAGACTAAAAGTGAAGGGCTGGAAAAAAATATTTCACGCAAATGGAGACCAAAAGAAAGCAGGAGTTGCAATACTCATATCAGATAAAATAGACTTTCAAATAAAGGATGTGAAAAGAGACAAAGAAGGACACTACATAATGATCAAAGGATCAATCCAATAAGAAGACATAACAATTATAAATATATATGCACCCAACATAGGAGCACCGCAATATGTAAGGCAAACGCTAACTAGTATGAAAGAGGAAATTAATAGTAACACAATAATATTGGGAGACTTTAATACCCCACTCACAACTATGGATAGATGAACTGAACAGAAAATTAACAAGGAAACACAAACTTTAAATGACACAATGGACCAGCTAGACCTAATTGATATCTATAGGACATTTCACCCCAAAACAATCAACTTCACCTTTTTCTCAAGTGCACACGGAACCTTCTCCAGAATAGATCACATCTTGGGCCATAAATCAAGTCTTGGTAAACTAAAAAAAATTGAAATCATTCCAGTCATCTTTTCTGACCACAGTGCAGTAAGATTAGATCTCAATTACAGGAAACAAAAATTATTAAAAATTCAAACATATGGAGGCTAAATAACACGCTTCTGAATAACCAACAAATCATAGAAGAAATCAAAAAAGAAATCAAAATATGTATAGAAATGAATGAAAATGAAAACACAATAACCCCAAACCTATGGGACACTGAAAAAGCAGTGCTAAGGGGAAGGTTCATAGCATTACAGGCTTACCTCAAAAAAGAAGAAAAAAATCAAATAAATAACCTAACTCTACACCTAAAGCAACTAGAGAAGGAAGAAATGAAGAACCTCAGGGTTAGTAGAAGGAAAGAAATCTTAAAAATTAGCCAAAAAATAAATGCAAAAGAAACTAAAGAGACCATAGCAAAAATCAACAAAGCTAAAAGCTGGTTTTTTGAAAAAATAAACAAAATTGACAAACCATTAGCAAGACTCATTAAGAAACAAAGGGAGAAGAACCAAATTAACAAAATTAGAAATGAAAATGGAGAGATCACAACAGACAACATTGAAATACAAAGGATCATAAGAGACTACTACCAGCACCTCTATGTGAATAAAATGGACAACTTGGAAGAAATGGACAAGTTCTTAGAAAAGTATAACTTTCCAAAACTGAACCAGAAAGAAATAGAAGATCTTAACAGACCCATCACAAGCAAGTTAATCCAAACTGTAATCAGAAATCTTCCAGCAAACAAAAGCCCAGGACCAGATGGCTTCAAAGTTCTACCACAAATTTAGGGAAGAGCTAACACCTATCTTACTCAAACTCTTCCAGAAAATTGCAGAAGAAGGCAAACTTCCAAACTCATTCTATGAGGCCACCATCACCCTAATTCCAAAACCAGACAAAGATGCCACAAAAAAAGAAAACTGCAGGCCAATATCACTGATGAACATAGATGCAAAAATCCTTAACAAAATTCTAGCAAACAGAATCCAACAACATATTAAAAAAATCATACACCATGACCAAGTGGGCTTTATCCCAGGAATGCAAGGATTCTTTAATATTCACAAATCAATCAATGTAATACACCACATTAACAAATTGAAAGATAAAAACCATATGATTGCCTCAATAGATGCAGAAAAAGCCTTTGACAAATTTCAACACCCATTTATATTAAAACTCTCCAGAAAGCAGGAATAGAAGGAACATACCTCAACATAATAAAAGCTATATATGACAAACCCACAGCAAGCATTACCCTCAATGGTGAAAAATTGAAACCATTTCCCCTAAAATCAGGAACAAGACAAGGGTGCCCACTCTCACCACTACTATTCAACATAGTGTTGGAAGTTTTGGCCACAGCAATCAGAGCAGAAAAAGAAGTAAAAGGAATCCAGATAGGAAAAGAAGAAGTGAAACTCTCACTGTTTGCAGATGGCATGATCCTCTACATAGAAAACCCTAAAGACTCTATCAGAAAATTACTAGAGCTAATCAATGAATATAGTAAAGTTGCAGGATATAAAATTAACACACAGAAATCCCTTGCATTTTTATACACTAACAATGAGAAAACAGAAAGAGAAATTAAGGAAACAATACCATTCACCATTGCAACAAAAAGAATAAAATACTTAGGAGTATATCTACCTAAAGAAACAAAAGACCTATACATAGAAAACTATAAAACACTGATGAAAGAAATCAAAGAGGACACAAACAGATGGAGAAACATACCGTGTTCACGGATTGGAAAAATCAATATTGTCAAAATGGCTATACTACCCAGCACAATCTATAGATTCAATGCAATCCTTATCAAGCTACCAACAGTATTTTTCACAGAACTAGAACAAATAATTTCACAATTTGTATGGAAATACAAAAAACCTCGAATAGCCAAAGTAATCTTGAGAAAGAAGAATGGAACTGGAGGAATCAACCTGCCTGACTTCAGACTCTACTACAAAGCCACAGTCATCAAGACAGTATGGTACTGGCACAAAGACAGAAATATAGATCAATGGAACAGAATAGGCAAGGATATACAATGGAAAAAAGACAACCTCTTTAACAAGTGGTGCTGGGAAAACTGGTCAACCACTTGTAAAAGAATGAAACTAGAACACTTCCTAACACCATACACAAAAATAAACTCAAAATGGATTAAAGATCTAAATGTAAGACCAGAAACTATAAAACTCCTAGAAAAGAGCACAGGCAAAACACTCTGACATAAATCACAGCAAGATCCTCTATGACCCACCTCCCAGAATATTGGAAATAAAAGCAAAACTAAACAAATGGGACCTAATGAAACTTAAAAGCTTTTGCACGACAAAGGAAACTATAAGCAAGGTGAAAAGACAGTCCTCAGATTGGGAGAAAATAATAGCAAATGAAGAAACGGACAAAGGATTAATCTCAAAAATATACAAGCAACACCTGAAGCTCAATTCCAGAAAAATAAATGACCCAATCAAAAAATGGGCCAAAGAACTAAACAGGCATTTCTCCAAAGAAGACATACAGATGGCTAACAAACACATGAAAAGGTGCTCAACATCACTCATTATCAGAGAAATGCAAATCACAACCACAATGAGGTACCATTACATGCCAGTCAGGATGGCTGCTATCCAAACGTCTACAAGCAATAAATGCTGGAGAGGGTGTGGAGAAAAGGGAACCCTCCCACATTGTTGATGGGAAGGCAAACTAGTACAGCCGCTATGGAGAACAGTGTGGAGACTTCTTAAAAACTGGAAATAGAACTGCCATATGACCCAGCAATCCCACTCCTGGGCATACACACCGAGGAAACCAGATCTGAAAGAGACACGTGCACCCCAATGTTCATCGCACCACTGTTTATAATAGCCAGGACATGGAAGCAACCTAGATCCCCATCACCAGAAGAATGGATAAGGAAGCTGTGGTACATATACACCATGGAATATTACTCAGCCATTAAAAAGATTTCATTTGAATCAGTTCTAATGAGATGGGTGAAACTGGAGCCCATTATACAGAGTGAAGTAAGCCAGAAAGATAAAGACCATTACAGCATACTAACACATATATATGGAATTTAGAAAGATGGTAATGATAACCCTATATGCAAAACAGAAAAAGAGACACAGATGTACAGAACAGACTTTTGGACTCTGTGGGAGAAGGTGAGGGTGGGATGTTTCAAGAGAACAGCATCAAAACATACATATTATCTAGGGTGAAACAGATCACCAGCCCAGGTTGGATGCATGAGACAAGTGCTCGGGCCTGGTGAACTGGGAAGACCCAGAGGGATCGGGTAGAGAGGGAGGTGGGAGGGGGGTTCAGGATGGGGAATACATGTAAATCCATGGCTGATTCATGTCAATGTATGACAAAAGCCACTACAATATTTTAAAGTAATTAGCCTCCAACTAATAAACATAAATGAAAAAAAAGTATATAAATATTTCATTCCTCACCAAACTTTAAATTTATTAATTTATTTATATCTATTTGGTTTACAGTATCTTATTATACTAAAAGAATCACTGTCACTATCATTATTTATTTTGATGTTCACATTTTTCCAGCCTTGGACAGTTGGAACCTCCTCTAGCTGGCCTCTTTGTCCTTTTGACATCTGGCTTCCCTGGTGGCTCAGACGGTAAAGTTTCTGCCTGCAATGTGGGAGACCTGGGTTTGATCCCTGGGCTGGGAAGATCCCCTGGAGAAGGAAATGGCAACCCACTCCAGTACTCTTGCCTGGAAAATTCCATGAACAGAGGAGCCTTGTAGGCTATAGTCCATGGTATCGCAAAGAGTTGGACATGCCTGAGCGACTTCACCTCACTTCATCATTCTTTGAACAATTTGACGCTTTTGGTACAAGATATTCCAGGGTTATCTTGTAGTTTCCCTGCCCTAGCCATGGGATTAACAGTTTCTCCACGAAGTCCCAATTATTTTTAGTGGAAAATGGAATTTAGAATCCAATATATGAGATCTGTAAGTACTCACTATTTCCCATTTTCTTTCACTGGACATAGTCTGGGAAGTGTACATGTGGGTGTGCATGCCTCTGTGTGTGTATACTCCCTAGATAGCTCAGTCTCTGATATCAAAAAATGTTGGATTGCCTCAACCCATTTGAATGAGTTTGTCAACATATTCAGGCTCTGACACCCACTCCAGGCAGTCCTTTTATAAGCGTACGCCCCTCACCCTGCTTTGGCTTTGATACTCTGCACTGGCACAGCCCCATGTGCAGATATTCTCCTTGTTCCACTCAGACTCTAACTGCCCACACAGAGCCGGCCCACCTCCATCCATGGATGCCCTCCTCACCTTGCTTGGCCTCTGACTTTCTACAAAAATCTGCCTCATCCTTGCGGATTTTGTCTTCTCTGGACTTATGCTTTTACTCTTCATGCTGGCTAGACTCCTATTTAATATCCTCCAGACGAAACTGACTTAATAGCAGAGTGCTCTGCTCTGTGAATGCCTGTTAATTCCACTTTGTCACTGACTGCCCATGGCACGTCCTAGCTTGGATATCCTGTTGTCCCTGCTCAAGTACTGACATCTCATACTATACACCTCCCTTCCCTGCTCATGTGGATCTTATCACTTCACCCTATTTGAGTTCTGACTCCCCATACTAGGCTACTCTGACGGCATGGATATCCTCTTCACCCCTCTTTCACCTCTAACATCTCACTCTGGCCCACTATGGCTCCATGCCTCACAGTCATGGATGCCTGTCTGGATTGATCTCACCTAATTGCTTTATGGTGATTTGCTCAACAAAGAGAGAAGGGCAAGGGAGAGGGCAGTTCCTGAATTGAATTTTGAAGCATAAATGACCATTGCCAATCTAAGATAGATAAACCCTTTTTCAGTTAGGGAACTTATTATGGTGTGTAGTAAAAGAATTCTTAAAGTTTGTATATTTTCCAGAAGGTTATTAAATAATGCATCAAAATTTGTTGAAAAAACTCTTTTCTCCCAGTGCAAAATGACATCTTCCACATTTATCATATTCTTAATGTGCCTGTGTGTCTCTGCATCTGAGTCCATTTGAGCTCCTATCATAAAATACCAGGCACAGAGTTGCTTGCAAACAACAGAAATTTATTTCTTACAGTTCTGGAGGCTAGAGGTACAAGATAAGGGTAGCAGTATGGCCAAATGAGGGCCCTATTCTGGGTTGCAGACTTCTTTCCTATAGGTAGTCCTGCATTTGAAAGAGTTCCTTTCTGACAGTGCGCATGTAAGCCCAATTTGTTCGGAAGTCCAACAAAGTTAGCCTTACTATCTAACTAACAGACTGACCTCTATACTGTGATTTTTATATGTGCTTCCAAACATCCTGGGCTAGAAATAAAGGTAGTGAACTAATGTGCTCTTTACAGTACTGTGCTGTGAAATACAGAAAAGCACAGCCACTTGTAGGGTATGCACACATGTGACAATGTCCACCAGACATGTGAACTAACTTACAAGACTGGACAAGGGAATGCAATTTTAAATCTTTGAAAGTGGGCAATTTGAAGATTCCTATGTAAGGGACTTATTGTATTCTCACATGGCAAAAGGAACTAGGGACCTCTGTGAGTTTTCTTTGTAAGAGTGTTAATCTCCATTCTTGAGGGTTCCACCCTCATGAACAAATAACTCCCAAAGGCCCCACCTTCTAATATCATCACACTGGACATGGTTTACAACATGAATTTTGGGGATTTCACATTCAGACATAAGTTGCATGTATGTATATGTGTGTGTGTGGTTGAACTGGTTTCTGCTCTCACTTGTTACCTCATGAACTGTAAGGCTAGCCATGTACCAGTACTAGTCATATAGCAGTACTTCTCTATGTAAGTAAGTAGGCTATATCCATATGCTTTAAAATCTAGTAAGGACAGCCTTCATGCTCATTAGTCTTATTTTACAGAAATGTCCTGCCTCTTATTACATGTTTATTTTTCCACATATGTTTTAAAATTAGCTTATTTCCCACACCAAACATATTAGTATTTTTGCTGAAATCTTATCATAATTATAGAATAATTTGGGGACAATTGATATCTGTATAAACTATTTTCAACTTCCCGAAAGAGATATCTTTCTATTTCATCTTGCATTTTATTGCATTTTTCAGTAGGATTTCAGACTTTTCTTCAAAGAGCTATTGCATATTTGTTCTTAAATATATCTTTAATATTTATCTGCTTGTAGCTATTATAAATGGTGTCTTCCTTTATAAATGCAACTACTTGTTAGTGTATAGGAGCACTGTTTTATATATTATTATTTTTGTCCAGCCATCTAGCTCAATTCCTTTAAAATACAGCTGTCCCTCAATATTTGTGGGAGACTGGTTCTAGGACACCTCTGCAACCATCAGATACCCAAATCCACAGATGTTCAAGTCCCTTAAACAAGTAGCATAGCATTTTAGTATTTGCATATAAACTACACACATCCTCCCATACACTTTAAATCATCTCTAAATTACTTATAATATCTATACAATGTAAAAGACATGTAAATATTTGCCAGCATGAGGTAAATTTGAAATTTGATTTTTGGAACTTTCTGGAGTTGTTTTTTTTTTTTTAATATATGTTTTTAATCCACAGTTGGATGAATCCTTGGATTTGAAACACATGGATAGGAAAGGCTAACTGTATAGAGTTCTTTTCTCTTGGAGTCTCCAGGTACACAATTACATCATCAGCAATTAATGTTAATGTTGCCTCTATTGATCTAAGATTTGATAATAAACTTTAAAAATCCTTGGAATGATTTTAAATTTACAAGAAAGCAAGGACATTTTCCTTATATCAAAAAGTTGCAAAATATCACCCATATTGTTATAAACTATAGTGCCTACTGGGGAAAGCAATGGCAACCCACTCCGGTAATCTTACCTTGGAAATCCCATGGACGGAGGAGCCTGGTAGGCTACAGTGCATGGGGTCTTGAAGAGTCAGACACGACTAAGCGACTTCACTTTCACTTTTCACTTTCATACACTGGAGAAGGAAATGGCAACATACTCCACTGTTCTTGCCTGGAGAATCCCAGGGACGGGAGCCTGGTGGGCTGCTGTCTATGGGGTCGCACAGAGTCGGACACGACTGACGTGACTTAGCAGCAGCAGCAGCAGAGTGCCTACTTGATTTCTAAGATTTTTCCTACTAAGATTTTCTTAGTTTTTACCTAATACCCCTTTTCTGTTCCAGGAACTCATCCCGGATCCCACATTGTAGGTAGTAGCCATGCCTTTCATGTTCTTCTTGGATGTGGCAGTTTGTCAGACTTCTCTTATTTTCTATGACCTTGAGAGTTTTGAGGAATAGTAGTGAGGTATTTTATAAAATGTTTCTCAATTTGGATTATTAACCTGGGACTATGGATTCTCGGGGTGGGGGGAGGGGTGTTCCCTTGTAGCTCAGCTGGTAAAGAACCCACCTGCAATGCGGGAGACCTGGGTTCGATTCCTGGGTTGGAAGATCCGCTAGAGAAGGGGAAGGCTACCCACTCCAGTATTCTGAAAAAATTTTTTTTGTTTTTTATTTTTTTCTTTTATTTTCTTTTAAAGTACTCTATTAATCTTCTATTACTCCTTAATTTTCAGTATCATTTTCATATATTTTTACTATTTTTTAATCAATTTTTTCTTCTTTTTTTTTCTTTTATTTTCTTTTAAAGTCCTCTATTACTCCTTAATTTTCATTTTCATTTCACTATAACCTTGCAGAAAAAAAAGACCCTATTTTTAAAGTGAACTTCATATATATTTCTTAAATTTTTTTTGTGTTTTTGTTTTTAATATTGTATTTTTAAGAGTCAAACCTTTACTCTAGATTTTTAATCTTTGCTTTTCAGTATTTGATATCAATTTTGGACATTTAAGAATCCAATATTCAGTACCCATTTTTACTCAGGAGTGTGATGATTACTCTCTCCCCTTCTTGACTCTCCTTTTTCTCCCCCATATCACCTCTATTTCTTCTCTCCCCCTTCTCTTCTCAATCCAATACTGTGAATCTCTGTGTGTGTTCCGGGCTCTGGAGAACACTTAGGGAAGAGAATACTGCGTAGATCTGTCTCTCTCCTCTTGAGTCCCCCTTTTCACCCTCCTGCTCATCTCTAACTCCCTCCCCCCTCTCCTCTTCTTCATGTAACTCTGTGAACCTCTCTGGGTGCCCCTCACAGTGGAGAATCTTTTCACCATTAACCTAGAAGTTTTATTATCAGTGCTGTATAGCTGCAGAAGTCTTGAGGCTACTGGAAGAATAAGACTGAAATCCAGAGTCAGGAGACTTAAGCCCAAAACCTGAGAACACCAGCGAACTCCTGACTACAGGGAACATTAAGTAATAAGAGATCATCCAAAAGCCTCCATACCTGCACTGAAACCAACCACCACCCAAGAGCCAATAAGTTCCAGAGCAAGACATACCACGCAAATTCTCCAGCAACACAGGAACATAGCACTAAGCGTCAATATACAGGCTGCCCAAAGTCACACCAAACCAAAAGACCCATCTCAAAACTCACTACTGGACACTCCATTGCACTCCAGCGAGAAGAAATCCAGCTCCACCCAACAGAACACCGACACAAGCTTTCCTAACCAGCAAACCTCGGCAAGACAAACATCCAGCCCCACCCACTGGGAGAAACCTCCACAATAATGGAAGGGGGTTGTCATTTCCTTCTCCAGGGGATCTTCCCAACCCAGGGATCGAACCCGGACCTCCTGCATTGCAGGCAGATTCTTTACCATCTGAGCTACTGGGGACGCCACTATTATAAGGATGACAAAACCAAATAGACATCTCATTTACCTTTCAGTCCCTTAACACCTTGTACTTCCCTTACAGTGATTATTTTAACTCCACTTTGATTGTATACATATTGTCTTTATCAATGCATGAAAAATATTATACTCAATTGCTGCAATGCTAAACTTTAAGCTTCTTGAACAGAAAATATTTTCTTACTCCTCCTGGTATACCCCTCTTAGCTTGATGTATCTCTTTCCATGATGCTAGCATGCAGCCTGTTTTCTGAAGCCAGTTAGATTGGTCATATTTGGGAAGCAATTAAAGACAGGATATTGAAGGAATTAGAAATTTTATATCCATATGGAATGTGATGTTTGAACATGCGTGTGTTTGTGTGTGTGTGTATGTTTGGAGAGAATGATATTCTATTAAAGGAAACCATGCTTAGTTTAGTCTGCCCCTTGTTTATAGTCTCTTGCAGTAGGCATTTTCCTGAGGGTTGTCTGTTAGAAGACTGATTTTGTGGGTGGTCTGCCATACTGAATTTTGGATCTAAGATCTCAGCTCCAAGGCCCTCATTCTCCATAATGCCAGCAGACGGTACACTCCATCAACACCTAATTACTTCCTAGTAGTTTGAACCCACAATCTTCTTTGGTTTGGTACCAGAATCAACTTCATAAGACATAGAAGAAAGAATGTCTGGAATTGGGAACCTAAATATGTGACTTTCTTTTGGGAGGTGATTGATCAGAAGAACATTTGTTATCCACAGTGTGTTTATGGAAGACAACTTTGAGAAGGAGAGGCTTTCTGACCTCGTGGCAACCAATTATTGCCCACTGAAACTTCTGCCCTGATTGTTTTCTGAATTAGTAACCATTTTTCACAGGAATTTGAGGAGGAAACTTGTTAATTAAAACGGTGTGGTCATTTTAACTACAGTTGGTTGTCCTTCTAAGGACACTACTCCAATCTCGACTTGTACTTGAAGCCTCCATAGAGCTGAATCCATGACACATTCTAGATGAACTAAGGGGAAAACCTGAAATAAGGTAGAGAATGTTTAGGCCAATGATCTTTTAAAACAGAGAAAATACTTTTTAAAAGAGTGTTGAAATATGAGAGCATCCAAAATTTTTGCCTTTCTCCAGTGAACTTATAGTCATGTAGAATATGCTGTCAAAGTGGCTCATTGAGATTAGGGACTACAAATTGGCTTAGATTATTTTATCCTCCTGCAAAGAGGAAATCACTCTTAACAGATTTATCACACTCATTAATCCTCACAGCTCCCACAACATTCAGAACAATGAAAGTCATGTAAATCTACTTGGTAGGCAGAAGCAGAAAAGTAGTGCTATACAGATGACACTTAAGGTCCTTAAGGAAACTTGTTGGTTTCCTATAAGAGGGATTGACTAGCTTTCTCGTAATAGATATTATTTCTTTTATTAAATTTCTGCCTACCAGAATACTGTGACTGGGTATACAGATTGTACTGAAGATATGTCACCATTGCCAGGAGAGAGTGGGTCCTTTCCAGTGAAAGTGAAAGTGAAGTCGCTCAGCCGTGTCTGATTCTTTGCGACCCCACGGACTGTAGCCTACCAGGCTCCTCTGTCCAAGGGATTTTCCAGGCAAGAATACTGGAGTGGGTTGCCATTCCCTTCTCCAGAGATCTTCCTGACCCAGGGATTGAACCCAGGTCTCCTGCATTGTAGGCAGACGCTTTAACGTCTGAGCCACCAGGGCAGTCCCCCTTTCCAGTAAAATGAAGTTAATCTTTTCCATATCACAGATATCAATCAATACTTGGAACTTGAATGTATTATAAATTCAGAATCATTCTAAATCTCAACCAGTGGTTTCCAATGTATATATTCCCAGAGGAAAGAAGAGGCAAAAGCCTATTGAAGGAAAACAACTGAAAGCTGTACTATTTCCCATTCCCGCTGCTGTACCTCTGTGAAGATGCATCACTTCCTTACAAGGGTGATCAGTCAGACATTAATGATGTACAAGCATTTTTACATTCTCATAATGAATTTCTCCTGTTTCCCCCCCATTTTATCTTCAGAGTTTGAAATATATACATTCTCTCTGTTCTTAGCTACTTCTAATTGGCTGTTGCCAGTCAAATGAATGTTGGATTATTGCTCCATTTGCAGTAAAAGTAGAATACAATTGTAATAAACTGTAATATAATTTTGTCAGATTGAAAAGATCCCATTTAATCCCTGCAGGGGGGAACACCTGCATTTTAGAGGCTCATACTCATCAAGTGATTGAAGAACACCTGGGGCTTCCCAGGTGGTGCTAGTAGTTAAGAACCCACCTGCCAATGCAGGAGACTTAGGAAACGTTGATTCGGTCCCTAGAGGAATATCCCCTGGAGGAGGGCATGGCAGCCCACTCCAGTATCCTCGCCTGGAGAATCCCATGAACAGAAGAGCCTGGTGGGCTACAGTCCATAGGGTCACACAGAGTCTGACACAACTGAAGCAACTTAGCAAGTACACGCACACACGACCTGATATGATAATCTTTTGATTACAAATATCTTTTGAAAGCTACAGCTTTTAAAAAACAAAACACAATTAATGCGACAACTAATGAGTCACAAATAAAATGCAAGAAAATAAAGACAATTTCTCCAAAAGGTTTGAAAAACTTAATTAGGGGAATATTTTTAATAATTAGTGTTTTAAGATTGAGCTTGTAGTTTTCCTCTAGATTTTACAGTGTATATTTTGTAAACTATTTTCTTTGTTCACCCTCACCTCCCTTCACATTTAGCATTGATTTAGATGATTTGGAATGGAAAGCTTCCCTTGTCTCTAATAATATATTTCCAAGACAGAAATTTCACTTGTCTCCCACCTTAATCGGTTAGAAGTACTATTATGTAATTCTCAGCATCCCTTACCAAGAACTTTACTAGCATGATCAATCCCCTTGGCATTAATTTTCCTTTTCCCTTGTTCTATGATCTAGGATGGGCAGTGCCTGAAAACGCTGGATTCTAATTTCTACTGTAAAATTTCTTTTTTCTAGTGGGAGTTTTAAGCGTAGCCTCTTACTGTTTGTGTGAAGGCAAGATTTGGCTGACCCAAAAGCAGCATATCCTGGGAAGGCCAAGCAGCCAAAAACATCACCGGGTGTTTGTTTTATTCTCTAGTTTAAGGAGAGGAAAGGAAATCACACTTTATACGTGGTACCATACATTTGCTTTCTTTGGTCAATTATGAACAGCATTCATTGGATTTTAAAATGTTGATCTTTGACTTTCAGGGGTGAGATATTTTATAATCATTCAATGATCTGGTTTCCTTCCAGTGTAATCACTATTTAATTAGGGTATAAAAGCTTGGTGAAGGCAACATGGAAAGTATTAATATTAACATATAACATTTATTGAATACCATTACTGCCATAGAAATTGAACAAATCACAAAATTAGAGTACCTTCCAGTTAGTTTAGCATACATCTGCCAATTTTTAAAGCAGTTATTTAAAAAATTATGAAATATCTCTATAAGCATTGTAGTATGAAACCAAAAAAAAAATCTAGTTAATCCTTTCAATCAAAATTCATCATCATTGATCTATTTTGATAGTACCTGCTTAAGAATACTACTTCCACTATCTTTACAAGTGTGCCAAGATGAAATGGAGTAACTAAACTTCTCTGTCAAATTGGCAATGAGTTGTAATGGGAGAAGATGGATAAATAACCCTAGCAAAAAAACTAATTTTATCTTAAGAGCCACCTGAAGGAGTGGTGGCTCCCAATGAGTTTGTTGATGCGAGTCACCATAAGCAACTGTACAGTCCCTTGGCGAAATTGATTGTAAGCCTCCAATTTGCCCTCAATTGTACATGGCTACATTCACTGGCCATATATTCACAAAGAGGGAAAGACAGTAGCTGTTCTTGCAAACACTTTCTGTGCTTTCAAAGTATCATCCTATTCGCCTTTTCCCATTTGTAATAAAATTTATCAATAAAAAAAAAAGAAGGAGGAGGAGGAGGAAGGGGTGGCAGAGAAGGCAGCCTTCACGTGCTACCTGCTTCTTCACCACTCACTCTTACTTTCCACTCCTACCACTCAGGAGAAACTATTCTCTCAAAGGCATCTTATAACCTCTGATTTCCAGGCTTTTACTCAGTTCTTGTTTTCATGTAAAATGTGGAACAGTTGACACTGTTGAACAGCCCCTTTATTAATTTCTCTTCCCAAGGCGTTGTGGCTCTGCTTTCTCCTGTGATCCCCTGACATCTTTTTTTTTTTTTTTTTAAGTATCCTTTCCTATGTCCTTATCTTTTTCTACTCCCTGATTGGAGGTATTTCCATAAATTCTATTCTTGATATCTTATGCTCTTTCTCCTCAGAGACTCCCTTAATTCTTGGACTCACTGCATGAGTTTAACTCCGTAGTCTATCCCACTAGCTTCGTGACCTTCACTCCTACTCTTCTCTCCTTTATCCTCCACTCTAGCATTGCTAGTCTTTTTGGCATCGTATTGGCCAAGCCGACTCTCCTCTGAGGTTTTGCATCTGATGCTCTCTGCACTTGGACTGCTCTCCCCCAGGTATCTGAAGGGCTTGTCTCATTATCTCCTTCAAGTCTCTGTTCAAATGTTACCTCTGGTAAGTCTTTCCTAGGTCACCCCATGTAATCGTAATTCCTGTTCTCCACACTCACTTTTCTGTCTCAGGTTTATCTCGGTGCTTAGAGTTGTGCCTGGCATGTAGTAGGCACTCAGTAAATATTTACTGTATGTATGAATGAATGAGTTACCAAAGTTATAAAGAAGTCAAACTGTCCATGACTCCAAAATTCCTAGATTTAACTGTCATTCAAGTTACCTACGGGATGATGGCAGGGAGACGTTTTCTTGGGTGACATTTCAGACCATGTTATGAGAATCTGTGTAAGAGAGATTCATGAAGACATTTCTCTCAGGGGTGACTTTTTTCCCTTTTGGAGATGGTACTGAAGAGGACAGAAATATTTAGACAGGATGTGGTCTTAAATGACTCCAATGTTTTTACCTAGAAAGCCCCTCACAGGTGAGGAAAAATTGCCAGACATCAGCTTCACAGAAATTGTGAGTTTAACTAATTTAATTACTTTGTCATTCGTAATTTGTTTGGATCATGTTGATATGACCAAACACAGCTCATTGAGATAGTCATCAATGTGAGGGAGCCAAATAAGATCTTAAAATTCCATGGTCTTTTCAGGTCATTTTACCAATAACCAAATGATATGCCACTGTAAATTGTAAAGGTTATTATTTTGATTTTTCAATATATTCATATTGGACTTTTCTAATGACCAGTGTATGGTCCCCCACTCTGTTTTGTTTTTTGTGGTTTTTTTTTTTTTTGGTCCATAGGCCCATAAATCTCATTCAGTTTAAAAGGATCCCTATAAAAATGTTCTGTAAAAAATCTTTTTGTTAACAAAACTGGTTTCTTTTTCACAACCCTGAAAATTTGTCATTATAAAAATTAGAACTCTCTGAAGTCTGGTTAATTCACAGAACACTAGCTTGCTTTCAAGAAAGCAAATATCTCAGTGAGTTCAAAGTAAAATTTTCAGGCACGAGATTATATAGCCATTTCAGAAAAGGCTTTATTTTAAGATATTTCCTTTAAAGAACATTTGTCTAGACATGTCTTCCTTGCCTCGTGTGAAATTAATTTTTAATAGCTTAAAAAGAGCTCTCTGAATGGTTCCAAGTGCAAATTTTGAAATTGTTGAATAACTTAATAAAGATGCATTTCATTCCTGGTTTACCAAATATGGTTTTGACAATTCTTCCAACAGTCAAGATTGTTTTTATAGTAGAGAATGCCACATTATTTAATAATAATGCCACCCCGAAGAACTCTATTTGAGACTTAACTGCACAGAACATCTATTTAGAATTGAAAAAATAAGTTCATGCAAGTGTCCTCTGAGATCATTAACTGAGTCTTTTTAACACAGAAAAAAAACCCTAAGTCAAAGAAGAATCTGAACCTCTCCTCTATCAGCAAAGAGAATTACTCACCTGAACAAGAATTGTCTGAGATAACATTGGTCTTCACAAAGTGGATGCACACTTGATAGAGGAACTAGACTCAGTGAGACTCTACACAGAGTATCCATGTATCAAATACTTCTGCATATTCCTCACAAACAACCTGTTAGATAGGTATAGTTATTTCTGTATTACCAGTGAGAAAACTCTAAGAGATTCAGACATGCGGCTAAGTTGGAATATGAAGCCAGGTCTTGTGACTCCATGGCCAGTGTTCTTTCCACTAAATCACATTATACTAGGGGTCTGCCCAGTCTCTGAGGTAGAAATGGTATTCTCAATAAAATATTATTAGGAATGTCACAGATTCCAATACTCCACCCATATTCCTTCAGATATTCCCACAGAAGTGTTTACATTTTCTGTGCCTATTCCAGATCTCATGGCTTTACCCCACAAGTCAGTGGCAGAAATCAACTGTTTACTATGCTCATAGATTCTGCAGATTGAGAGTTTGAACAAGGCACGGCAGGGACAGGATACACTCTGCCCATGATGTCCGGGGCAAAGATGGACCCATCAGGAGTCTACCTCATTCACATGTCTGTGGTTGATGCTGATAATGGACTTAGATCTTAGTGGGGACTGTGAGACAGACAGTGAGAAAGGGTGTGGGATTCTCCATGTGGTCTGGGATTCCTCATTACATGGGACCTGAGTTCTAAGAGCAAGACCAGCCCAACAGGGGAAGTGAGAATCAGGCAAGTGTAAACCTTTTTGAACCTGGCCTTGTAATTCACGCGGTGTCACTTCTGTTCATTAGAAGTGAATCATTAGGGCAAGTCCATATTTAAGGGAAAGGGAACTGGGCTCTTTCTGAGGGGATCAGTGTTAGAGATATTTGTGGGAATGTTTTAAGGTTACTAGAGTGCCCCTCCCTTGTCTTTGGAGTGCCTTTGCTTGTAAGAGTCTGCCACTGTGACTATTTCTTGGAGGACTGCCCTCAAGTTGAGCCACTGTGCTCCTAAGCCAGAAGTGCCAGGGAGTTGACATGGGGAAACCCTTTCTCACAGAATGCAACATAGCTCACATTCTAATCCTGCAGGATTAAAATAAAGCTTCCCTCCATAGACTTTGCTTAATAAAACACCCCTGCTTGGTTTCTTTCCTTCCTTGTCTTCTAGGAGAACTTCTTTTTATTTATTTATTTATTTATTTTTTCAGTGGGTTTTGTCATACATTGACATGAATCAGCAATAGATTTACACGTATTCCCCATCCCGATCCCCCCTCCCACCTCCCTCTCCACCCGATTCCTCTGGGTCTTCCCAGTGCACCAGGCCCGAGCACTTGTCTCATGCATCCCACCTGGGCTGGTGACCCGTTGGAGAACTTCTTTATACAATTTTGTATACAGATTTTCATATCAGAGTCCTCTACTGGGAACGCAACCTGTGACAGGGATGACCTTCACATCTGTAAAATGATTCTGACTCATAAGAGCAAATTCTGATGGAAATACCTTTGCTGTCACTAGTCTGCTCCCAGCATATAGGACATGGTTTTTTCCAAAGGGTTCTGCCAAAATGTGTTAATTCACAGATTTTAACCATCACAAAATATTTGGAAATGCTTTATATTTTAAATGTCTGAGACTCTTTCAATTGTTGAGAGGCTCAAAGTGTACCTTTACTAAACTTCATTCTCTAGTTATTTTTTATTTTTATGTATTTTTTTAAAATTTCTTTTTATCTGCCATTAGGTTTGACTTGTGGGAATCTTAGTTCCCTGGGGATCAATCCTGTGCCCCTTGCAATAGAAGCATGGAGTCTTAACCACTGGATCACTGGTGAAATCCTTAGTTAATTTCTTAAAGGCATATTCTTTGTAGCAGACCTTCAGGTTTCTCTAAGGAATTAATTGGGCATCTTTCTCAGTAATTGTATTTATGTAAATTACTTGTGCATAAAAGCAGAGAAAATATGTTCACTAGAATTTCCTTTGGAAAGGGCAGTGGATGTGACAATATGGATTACAGGTACTCTCACAAGAGGCAAAAATGCAGTCATATGCAGGAAAGAAGTCCTTATGGAAGGTGCAGCAGGAAGAAGGGAGAGAATACAGAAGTAAGAGGAGGTAGGGGAGAGGGAGAGAAAGTGGAGGCGAGAGTGAGGAGAGATAAGAAGGGAAAGGGAAAAGGAAGGTAGCCGGAGGGAGGGTAGCAGGATGTTTTCCAGTGTGATTCCCTCACAGTGACCCAAAAATTCTTCATTAAATCTGCAAATCATAATGTGGTTGATATATTTGAGTTTTCTGCAGAAGCAGGAATGGAGAAAAGGTTTGTGTCATGTTTGTACAAGATGCTAAATCTAACTGATAAGCATGGATTCTAGAATGAAAACAATTGATCCACTAGATGTTAATCAGATATTCACAGAGGTCATTGGGAGGCCACTGTACATTCTAGGTTCTGAAATTGGGAGTTTGACGGACTCTGAAAAGGTCAAGGCACTCCTAAGTGACATGTGTGTTACATTTGCTTTTTCCCAGTGAAGGCATGAGAGCAAAATGCTTTGTCATTGTTGAAAGCTCCTCAGAGTGTCTTGGCATGATGGTAAACTTACTAGTCTGCTTTATGAAGATGGTTCTGTTTGGATGTGTGTCAGGATAGTTGCCCTCAAATGTTTGTGGAAACCGTAGCAACTCACAGTTTCTACTTGAAACAATGCTTTTGATGCAATGAATGAGAAGTATTCCCAAGCTAAATTTTCTAGAATCATTTCATTGCTGAATGACAGTGTTGTAGAATCTAGATTGAAATATTCCTTTGTTTATTGTGTTTTCAGAAATATCTAGAAAGCAAGTTAAATCATGTTACTTTGCCCATTTTTAAAATGCAGTTTCATTTTCACTTGCCAGTGATTCCAAAACAAACCCCTGGATCCCATAAACTTGGAGCTACCAATACTTCATGATTCTAACAATAGTGTAGAAGCAGTGTAGAAATGAAAGTTAGATCCAGAGACATTTACTGGGGTGATACCAGGTCTGCCAGTTAAGGTTCCATAGGAAACAAATGACTCACTGGAAAATGCTGAATTGAGTAAAGTTTTGGATGAGACTATTTATGGAGGTGTGAGCAGAGCAAGGGCAACCAGCAAGAAAGAATGAAACATCAGTTCTACTAATAGAGGCTGCTGAGAACTTGAACTGTAGCAAAAGGGCCACCTGAGAGACACTGTGGACTTAAAGGCATGGCAAGTACCAACAGTAAGACAATCAAGATATTTGATTGTCAAGTATACAAGACTACAAGGTACAAGACACAAGACTATCAAGTACCTTGATAGTAAGACAAGGAGAAAACAAGAAGAGTGAATATCCCAAACTTTCTCCAGTCTCCTATGGGTGCTGCTCATTGGCAGAAACCAAAGGAAAGCCAGAGACTAGGGGTCCTGGGTGACAATGCCATAGAAGTCGTTTTTTTAATTTATTTCTTTAAGGTTTATTTTATACTGGAATATAGTTGATTTACAGTGTTGTGTTAGTTTCAGATGTACAGCAGAATGGTTCAGTTATCCATATACATACATCCATTCTTTTTCAGATTCTTTTCCCATATAGGATATTATAGAATATTGAAGAGAGTTCCCTGTGCTATACAGTAGGTCCTTGTTACTTATCGGTTTTATAGTGTGTATATGTTAATCCCGAAATCCTAATTTAGCCCTTCCCCCAGCCTGTCCCTTTGGTAACCATAAGTATGTTTTATAAGTCTGTGAGTCTGTTTCTGTTTCATACATAAGTTCATTTGTATCATTTTTACATTCCACATATAAGTAATATCATATGGTATTTTTCTTTCTGTGTCTGAATTACTTCACTTAGTATGATAATCCCCAGGTCTATGCAGGTTGCTGCAAATGACATTATTTCACCCTTTCTTATGGCTGGGTAATATTCTGTTGTATATATGTACCACATCTTCTTTATCTATTCCCCTGTCAATGGACATTTAGGTTGCTTACATGCCTTGGCTATTATAAATACTGCTGCAATGAACACTGGGTGAAGGATCTTTTCAAATTGTTTTTCTCTGGATAGATGCATAGGAGTGGGATTGCTGGATCATATGGTAGTTGTATTTTTAGTTTTTCAAGGAATCTTCTTTCTGTTCTCCATAGTGGTTGTACAAATTTACATTCTCCTAACAGGGTAAGAATGTTTCCTTTTCTCTACACCCTCTCTTAAATTTATTATTTGTAGACATTTTGATGGTGGCCATTCTGACTGGTGTGAGGTGATACCTCACTGTAACTTTGACTTGCATTTCTCTAATAATTAGCAGTGTTGCACATCTTTTAAGGTGCTTTTTGGCCATCTGTGTATCTTCTTTGGAGAAATGTCTATTTTTTTAATTGTGTTTGCTTTTTTGATTGAGCTGAATGAACTTTTTGTAGTTTTGGAAGTTAATCTCTTGTCAGTCACATCATTTGCAAATATTTCCTCCCATTCTGTGGGTTGTATTTTCATTTTATTGATGGTTTCTTTTGATGTGCAAAACCTTTTAAATTTAATTAGGTCTTATTTGTTTATTTTTGTTTTTATTTTCATTACTCTAAGATGTGGATCCAAAAAGATATTTCTGGGATTTATGCCAAAGAGTGTTCTGCCTATGTTTTCCTCTAAGATTTTGTTAGATCCAGTTTTACATCAATCCATTAGCTTATTTTTGTGTATGGTGTTAGAGAATGTACTAATTTCATCCTTTCACATGTAGCTATCCAGTTTGCCAAGCACTGCTTATTGAAGAGATAGTCTTTTCTCCACTGTATGTTCTTGCCTCCTTTATCATAGAGTAACTGACCATAGGTGTGTTGGTTCACTTCTGGACTTTCCATTTCTAAATTTTTCTTTTTGTGCCAGTATCATAACATTTTGATTACTGTAGCTTTGTAGTATAGTTTGAGGCCAGGGATTCTGATTCCTCCAACTCTGTTTTTCTTTCTCTGGATTGCTTTGGCTATTCAAGGTCTTCTGTGTGACAGATTTTTTTTTTTTAATTTTTTCTAGTTCTGTGAAAAATTCCATTGGTAATTTGATAGGGATTGCATTGAATCTGTAGGTTGCCTTGGGGAGTAGAATCATTTTGACAGTATTGATTCTTCCAATCCATAAACATGGTGTATTTTTCCATCTACTGGTGTCATCTTCAATTTCTTTCATCAAGGTCTTATAATTTTCAAAATACAGTTCTTTTGCCTCCTTAGGTAGGTTTATTCCTAGTCTTTTTGATGTAATAGTAAGTGGGATTGTTTCCTTGATTTCTTTTTCTGATCTTTCTTTGTTAATGTATAGAAATGCAAGAGATTTCTGTGTATTAAATTTGTATCCTACAACTTTATTGAATTCATTGATGAGCCCTAGTAGTCTTCTGGTAGCATCTTTAGGATATTTTGTGTACAGTATCATTTCAATTGCAAACAGTGACAGTTTTACTTTTTCTTTTCCAATTTGGATTCCCTTTATTTCTTTTTTTCCTCTGATGTCCATGGCTAGGACTTTAAAAACTGTGTTGAATAAAAGTTGCAAGAGTGGACATCTTTGTCTTATTCCTAATCTTAGAGGAAATGATTTTAGCTTTTCACTGTTGAGTATGTTAGCTGTGAATTTGCCATATATGGCCCTTACTATGTTGAGGTGAATTCCCTCTGCACATATTTTCTGGAGAGATTTTATCTCTTTTTTTGGTCTTTAGCACATTTTATTGAAGCATGACCCTTGATGACAATCTGACAGGCATATCGATATCAGCCAGGAAGGGAGTGGTGGAGGACACAAATGCAGAAACAATAAGATTCAGAAAAACAATAGCTTCACGTGGGATAGATGCCCCCCCCCCAATAGTTGTACAACAAACACTGGTTCTTTCTCTATAGAAATTGCCCCTGCCCCACCCCCCTCTAAAGACCTACTAATCTTCAAATAATACAATATGCTGTTACAGAAATATTACTGAACATTGTTGAATTTTGTCAAAAGCCTTTTCTGCATCGATTGAGATGATCATAAGGTTTTTATTCTTCAATTTGTTAATGTAGTGTATTATCACACTGATTGATTTGTGGATATTGAAAAATCCTTGCACCCCTGGGTTAAATCCCACTTAATCATGGTGTATGATCTTTTTAAAGTCTTGTTGGATTCAGTTTACTAGTATTTTGTTGACGATTTTGGTGAATATGTCCATCAGTGATATTGTTCTGTAATTTTCTTTTTTTTTTTTTTTTTTCATCTGATTTTGGTATCAGGGTAGTGGTGGCTTTACAGAATGAGTTTAGGAGTGTTCCTCCCCTTGCAATTTTTGGAATAGTTTCAGAAGGATAGATGTTACTACTTCTCTAAATGTTTGATAGAATTCTCCTGTTAAGCCGTGTGGTCCTGAACTTTTGTTTGTTGGGAGTTTTTCAGTCACAGTTTCAATTTCAGTACTTGTGATTGGCCTTTATTTTTTCTATTGCCTCCTGGTTCAGTTTTGGAAGATTGTAATTTTCTAAGAATTTGTCCATTTCTTCTAGGTTGTCTGTTTTATTGATGTATAGTTGTTTGTGTAGTCTTTTATGACTCTTTGTATTCTGAGGTGTCTATTGTAACTTCTTTTTTGTTTCTAATTTTATTAATTTGAGCCCTTTCACTTTTTTTCTTGATGCATCTGGTTAAAAGTTTGTCAATTTTGTTTACCTTTTTAAAGAACTAGCATTTAGTTTTATTGATCTTTTCTATTGTTTTCTTCCTTTCTATTTTACTTATTTCAGCTCTGATCTTTATGATTTTTTTTTTCTTTTACTAACTTTGGGTTTTGTTTCTCTAGCTGCTTTAGGTTCGTTGTTGTTATTGTTGTTGTTCAGTTGCCAAGTCATGTCCGACTCTTTGTGACTCCATGTAGCATGTCAGGCTTCTCTGTCCCTCACCGTCTCCTGGAGTTTGCCCAGGTTCATGTCCAGTGAATCAGTGATGCCATCTAACCATCGCCCTCTTCTCCTTCTGCCTTCAATCTTTCCCAGCATCAGGGTCTTTTCCAATGAGTCAGCTCTTCACATCAGGTGGCCAAAGTCTTGGAGCTTCAGCATCAATTCTTCAAAAGAGTATTCAGGATTGATTTCCTTTAAGATTAACTGGTTTGATCTCCTTGCTTTCTAAAGTAGGAAGTTAAGAGTTATCATACTCCAAGTGAGTTTGGCCTTGGAGTACAAAATAAAGCATGACAAAGGCTAACAGAATTCTGCCAAGAGAACGCACTGGTCATAGCAAACACCCTTTTCCAACAACACAAGAGATGACTTTATATGTGGACATCATCAAATGATCAATACCAAAATCAGATTGAGGATTAAAGATCTAAATGTAAGACGAGAAACAGTAAAACTCCTAGAGGAGAACATAGGCAAAACACTCTCTGACATAAATCACAGCAAGATCCTCTATGACCCACCTCCCAGAATATTGGAAATAAAAGTGAGAATAAACAAATGGGACCTAATGAAACTTCAAAGCTTTTGCACAACAAAGGAAACTATAAGCAATGTGAAAAGACAGCCTTCAGAATGGGAGAAAATAATAGCAAATGAAGAAACAGACAAAGGATTAATCTCAAAAATATACAAGCAACTCCTGAAGCTCAATTCCAGAAAAATAAGTGACCCAATCAAAAAATGGGCCAAAGATCTAAACAGACATTTCTCCAAAGAAGACATACAGATGGCTAACAAACACATGAAAAGATGCTCAACATCACTCATTATCAGAGAAATGCAAATCTAAACCTCAATGAGGTATCATTACACGCCAGTCAGAATGGCTGCTATCCAAAAGTCTACAAGCACTAAATGCTGGAGAGGGTGTGGAGAAAAGGGAACCCTCTTACACTGTTGGTGGGAATGCAAACTAGTACAGCCGCTATGGAGAACAGTGTGGAGATTCCTTAAAAAACTGGAAATAGAACTGCCATATGACCCAGCAATCTCACTGCTGGGCATACACACCAAGGAAACCTGACATGAAAGAGACACGTGCACCCCAATGTTCATCGCAGCACTGTTTATAATAGCCAGGACATGGAGGCAACCTAGATGCTCATCAGCAGACGAATGGATAAGAAAGCTGTGTACATATACACAATGGAATATTACTCAGCCATTAAATAGAATACATTTTAATCAGTTCTAATGAGATGGATGAAACTGGAGCCCATTATACAGAGCGAAGTAAGCCAGAAAGAAAAACACCAATACAGTATACTAATGCATATATATGGAATTTAGAAAGATGGTAACAATAACCCTGTATGCAAGACAGAAAAAGAGACACAGATGTATAGAACAGACTTTTGGACTCTATGGGAGAAGGCGAGGGTGGGATGATCTGAGAGAACAGCATCAAAACATGTATATTATCAAGGGTGAAACAGATCACCAGCCCAGGTTGGATGCATGAGACAAGTGCTCAGCGCTGGTGCACTGGGAAGACCCAGAGGGATGGGATGGAGAGGGAGGTGGGAGGGGGCATCAGGATGGGGAACACATGTAAATCCATGGCTGATTCATGTCAATGTATGGCAAAAACCACTACAATATTGTAAAGTAATTAGCCTCCAACTAATAAAAATAAATGATAAATAAAAATAAAGTGGATTACCGTTTCTTTCTCCAGGTGATCCTCCCAGACCCAGGATTGTGCCTCCTGCATTGAGAGGCAGATTCTTTACCACTGAGCTACCTGGTGTTATATCTTCTTCTTAAAATGATCCTTTTATGTGTTGCTCTTCTTTGTCTCTTGTTACAGTCTTTGTTTTAAAGTCTATTTTATCAGCCTTAAGTATTGCTACCCTAGCTTTTCATTTCCATTTCCATGGAACATTTCATTTTCAGTTTGTGTGTCTTTAGATCTTAAGTGAGTCTCTTGTGTGCAGCATATATATGGATCTTTTTAAAATTCCATCCAGCCACTCTATGTGTTTTAATTGGAACATTTAGTCTCTTTACACTTAAAGTAATTATTGATAGATATGTACTTATTGCTACTTTGATCATTTTTTTTCTGATTATTTTTGTAGTTCTCTGTTCATTTCTTTTCTGATTATTTTTTCTTGTGATTTGATGACTTTCTTTTTTTATGCATTTATTTTTGGCTGTGCTGGATCTTTGTTGCTGTACGGCTTTTCTCTAGTTGTGGTGAGCAGGGGCTACTCTCTAGCTGTGGTGCGTGGGCTTCTCATTGCGTTGGCTTCTCTTGTTGTGTAGCCCAGACTCTAGAGCGCATAGGCTTCAGTAGTTGTGGCACGTGGGCTCAGCAGTTGTGGTTCTCAGGCTCTAGAGCTCAGACTCAATAGTTGTGGTGCACAAGTTCAGTTGCTCCACAGCATGTGGGATATTCCCAAACCAGGGATTGAATCTGTGTCCCCTGCATTGGCAGGCAGATTCTTTTTTTTTTGGCAGGTGGATTCTTTACCACTGAGCTACCAGGGAAACCCTGATGACTTTCTTTAGTTCTGTGTTTGCACTCCATTCTCTTTATTTTTTTTTTTTATATCTGTTATGGGTTTTTGGTTTGTGGTTATCATGAGGTTCATTTATAACATCCTTTGTATATAGCAGTCTATTTTAAGTTGATGGTTGCCTGCCTTACCACATATTTATGTTTTTGGCATCATATTTTGCATCTTTTTGTTTTGTGTATTGATTAACTTTTGTAGATATAGATGATTTTTGCTATATTGCCTTTTAACTTTCATAATAGCTTAATAGGTAGTTGTCCGCTACCTTTACTATATGTTTGCTTTTACCAGTAAGATTTTTTTCCTTCATAATTTTATTTCTAATTATTACCTTTTCCTTTTTTTTTTTCAAAAATAAATTATTTTTTTAATTACTATTATTACAAAGGAAGATTAAAAAAAGGAAGATTAAAGCTACTGTGCCAGGCCTAGAGATATATATTGTCTGAATTTGTGGGGGTATTTTTCAAGATTCATTAGCTTGGGCAAAGAGCACATATTTGGTTGTTTTGCCTTGGGTTTTAAAAGAAAATATTATCTTTTAACCTTTTTGTATTGTGACATGTAATACACATGTAGAAACAGAGGTAAAATATAAATAATAGATTAAAGAATTATGTTAAATTTAACACCCATATAAATCTCCCAGGTCAGAGAGGATTATCATCAGAACCCCAGAAAATCTTTACATGCCCTTTCCAAAACACATATCCCTCCTTCCCCCAAAGTAGCCACTATTCTTACTTGAATATAATCACTTTTTTGACTCTTTTTATGCTTTAAACCTAAGCATACCTATTGATTGTTAGGAGCTCTTACTATAGCCTACATAAGGTTACTCTTGCTTATGAGTATTACTGTTGTCTTCTAATTTTCAGCTTGCATTTTCATCCTCTTAATGGTGTCTTTTGATGAACAAAATTTCTTAATTTTACTGTGTCTCTTTTTCTGTTTTGCATATAGGGTTATCACTACCATCTTTCTAAATTCCATATATATGTGTTAGTATGCTGTAATGTTCTTTATCTTTCTGGCTTACTTCACTCTGTATAATGGGCTCCAGCTTCATCCATCTCATTAGGACTGGTTCAAATGAATTCTTTTTAATGGCTGAGTAATATTCCATGGTGTATATGTACCACAGCTTCCTTATCCATTCATCTGCTGATGGGCATCTAGGTTGCTTCCATGTCCTGGCTATTATAAACAGTGCTGTGATGAACATTGGGGTGCACGTGTCTCTTTCAGATCTGGTTTCCTCAGTGTGTATGCCCAGGAGTGGGATTGCTGGGTCATATGGCAGTTCTATTTCCAGTTTTTTTAAGAAATCTCCACACTGTTTTCCATAGTAGCTGTACTAGTTTGCATTCCCACCAACAGTGTAAGAGGGTTCCCTTTTCTCCACACCCTCTCCAGCATTTATTGCTTGTAGACTTTTGGATAGCAGCCATCCTGACTGGCGTGTAATGGTACCTCATTGTGGTTTTGATTTGCATTTCTCTGATAATGAGTGATGTTGAGCATCTTTTCATGTGTTTGTTAGCCATCTGTATGTCTTCTTTGGAGAAATGTCTGTTTAGTTCTTTGGCCCATTTTTTGATTGGGTCATTTATTTTTCTGGAATTGAGCTGCAGGAGTTGCTTGTATATTTTTGAGATTAATCCTTTGTCCGTTTCTTCATTTGCTATTATTTTCTCCCAATCTGAGGGCTGTCTTTTCACCTTACTTATAGTTTCCTTTGTAGTGCAAAAGCTTTGAAGTTTCATTAGGTTCCATTTGTTTAGTTTTGCTTTTGTTTCCAATATTCTGGGAGGTGGGTCATAGAGGATCTTGCTGTGATTTATGTCAGAGAGTGTTTTGCCTATGTTCTCCTCTAGGAGTTTTATAGTTTCTGGTCTTACATTTAGATCTTTAATCCATTTTGAGTTTATTTTTGTGTATGGTGTTAGAAAGTGTTCTAGTTTCATTCTTTTACAAGTGGTTGACCAGTTTTCCCAGCACCACTTGTTAAAGAGGTTGTCTTTTTTCCATTGTATATCCTTGCCTCCTTTGTCAAAGATAAGGTGTCCATAGGTTCGTGGATTTATCTCTGGGCTTTCTATTCTGTTCCATTGATCTATATTTCTGTCTTTGTGCCAGTACCATACTGTCTTGATGACTGTGGCTTTGTAGTAGAGTCTGAAGTCAGGCAGGTTGATTCCTCCAGTTCCATTCTTCTTTCTCAAGATTATTTTGGCTATTCGAGGTTTTTTATATTTCCATACAAATTGTGAAATTCTTTGGTCTAGTTCTGTGAAAAATACCGTTGGTAGCTTGATAGGGATTGCATTGAATCTATAGATTGCTTTGGGTAGAATAGCCATTTTGACAATATTGATTCTTCCAATCCATGAACACGGTATGTTTCTCCATCTGTTTGTGTCCTCTTTGATTTCTTTCATCAGTGTTTTATAGTTTTCTATGTATAGGTCCTTTGTTTCTTTAGGTAGATATACTCCTAAGTATTTTATTCTTTTTGTTGCAATGGTGAATGGTATTGTTTCCTTAATTTCTCTTTCTGTTTTTTCATTGTTAGTGTATAAAAATGCAAGGGATTTCTGTGTGTTAATTTTATATCCTGCAACTTTACTATATTCATTGATTAGCTCTAGCAATTTTCTGGTAGAGTCTTTAGGGTTTTCTATATAGAGGATCATGTCATCTGCAAACAGTGAGAGTTTTACTTCTTCTTTTCCTATCTGGATCCCTTTTACTTCTTTTTCTGCTCTGATTGCTGTGGCCAGAACTTCCAACACTATGTTGAATAGTAGTGGTGAGAGTGGGCACCCTTGTCTTGTTCCTGATTTCAGGGGAAATGCCTTCAATTTTTCACCATTGAGGGTAATGCTTGCTGTGGGTTTGTCATATATAGCTTTTATTATGTTGAGGTATGTTCCTTCTATTCCTGCTTTCTGTAGAGTTTTAATCATAAATGAGTGTTGAATTTTGTCAAAGGCTTTCTCTGCATCTATTGAGATAATCATATGGTTTTTATCTTTCAATTTGTTAATGTGGTGTATTACATTGATTGATTTGTGGATATTAAAGAATCCTTGCATTCCTGGGATAAAGCCCACTTGGTCATGGTGTATGATTTTTTTAATATGTTGTTGGATTCTGTTTGCTAGAATTTTGTTAAGGATTTTTGCATCTATGTTCATCAGTGATATTGGCCTGTAGTTTTCTTTTTTTGTGGCATCTTTGTCTGGTTTTGGAATTAGGGTGATGGTGGCCTCATAGAATGAGTTTGGAAGCTTACCTTCATCTGCAATTTTCTGGAAGAGTTTGAGTAAGATAGGTGTTAGTTCTCTAAATTTTTGGTAGAATTCAGCTGTGAAGCCATCTGGTCCTGGGCTTTTGTTTGCTGGAAGATTTTTGATGACAGTTTCGATTTCCTTGCTTGTGATGGGTCTGTTAAGATCTTCTATTTCTTCCTGGTTCAGTTTTGGAAAGTTATACTTTTCTAAGAATTTGTCCATTTCTTCCAAGTTGTCCATTTTATTGGCATAGAGCTGCTGGTAGTAGTCTCTTATGATCCTTTGTATTTCAGTGTTGTCTGTTGTGATCTCTCCATTTTCATTTCTAATTTTGTTAATTTGGTTTTTCTCTCTTTGTTTCTTAATGAGTCTTGCTAATGGTTTGTCAATTTTGTTTATTTTTTCAAAAAACCAGCTTTTAGCTTTGTTGATTTTTGCTATGGTCTCTTTAGTTTCTTTTGCATTTATTTCTGCCCTGATTTTTAAGATTTCTTTCCTTCTGCTTACTCTGGGGTTCTTCATTTCTTCCTTCTCTAATTGCTTTAGGTGTAGAGTTAGGTTATTTATTTGGTTTTTTTCTTGTTTCTTGATGTAAGCCTGTAATGCTATGAACCTTCCCCTTAGCACTGCTTTTACAGTGTCCCATAGGTTTTGGGTTGTTGTGTTTTCATTTTCATTCATTTCTATACATATTTTGATTTCTTCTATGATTTGTTGGTTATTCAGAAGCGTGTTATTTAGCCTCCATATGTTTGAAGTTTTAACAATTTTTTTCCTGTAATTGAGATCTAATCTTACTGCACTGTGGTCAGAAAAGATGACTGGAATGATTTCAATTTTTTTGAATTTTCCAAGACCAGATTTATGGCCCAGGATGTGATCTATTCTGGAGAATGTTCCGTGTGCACTTGAGAAAAAGGTGAAGTTGATTGTTTTGGGGTGAAATGTCCTATAGATATCAATTAGGTATAGCTGGTCCATTGTGTCATTTAAGGTTTGTGTTTCCTTGTTAATTTTCTGTTTAGTTGATCTATCCATAGTTGTGAGTGGGGTATTAAAGTCTCCCACTATTATTGTGTTACTATTAATTTCCTCTTTCATACTCGTTAGTGTTTGCCGCACATATTGCGGTGCTCCTATGTTGGGTGCATATATATTTATAATTGTTATATCTTCTTCTTTGATTGATCCTTTGATCATTATGTAGTGTCCTTCTTTGTCTCTTTTCACATCCTTTATTTGAAAGTCTATTTTATCTGATATGAGTATTGCGACTCCTGCTTTCTTTTGGTCTCCGTTTGCATGAAATATTTTTTTCCAGCCCTTCACTTTTAGTCTGTATGTGTCTCTTGTTTTGAGGTGGGTCTCTTGTAGACAGCATATATAGGGGTCTTGTTTTTGTATCCATTCAGTCAATCTTTGTCTTTTGGTTGGGGCATTCAACCCATTTACATTTAGGGTAATTATTGATAGGTGTGGTCCCGTTGCCATTTACTTTGTTGTTTTGGGTTCACGTTTATACAACCTTTCTGCATTTCCTGTCTAGAGAAGATCCTTTAGCATTTGTTGAAGAGCTGGTTTGGTGGTGCTGAATTCTCTCAGCTTTTGCTTATCTGTAAAGCTTTTGAATTCTCCTTCATATCTGAATGAGATCCTTGCTGGATACAGTAATCTAGGTTGTAGGTTATTCTCTTTCATTACTTTCAGTACGTCCTGCCATTCCCTTCTGGCCTGGAGGGTTTCTATTGATAGATCAGCTGTTATCCTTATGGGAATCCCTTTGTGTGTTATTTGTTGTTTTTCCCTTGCTGCTTTTAATATTTGTTCTTTGTGTTTGATCTTTGTTAGTTTGATTAATATGTGTCTTGGGGTGTTTCGCCTTGGGTTTATCCTGTTTGGGACTCTCTGGGTTTCTTGGATTTGGGTGGCTATTTCCTTCCCCATTTTAGGGAAGTTTTCAGCTATTATCTCCTCGAGTATTTTCTCATGGCCTTTCTTTTTGTCTTCTTCTTCTGGAACTCCTATGATTCGAATGTTGGGGCGTTTCACAGTGTCCCAGAGGTCCCTGAGGTTGTCCTCATTTCTTTTGATCCTTTTTTCTTTTTTCCTCTCTGCTTCATTTATTTCCACCATTTTATCTTCTACCTCACTTATCCTATCTTCTGCCTCCGTTATTCTACTCTTGGTTCCCTCCAAAGTGTTTTTGATCTCATTCATTGCATTATTCATTTTTAATTGACTCTTTTTTATTTCTTCTAGGTCTTTATTAAACAGTTCTTGAATCTTTTCAATCTTTGTTTCCAGGCTATTTATCTGTAACTCCATTTTGTTTTCAAGATTTTGGATCATTTTTATTATCATTATTCTAAATTCTTTTTCAGGTAGATTCCCTATCTCCTCCTCTTTTGTTTGACTTGGTGGGCATTTTTCATGTTCCTTTACCTGTTGGGTATTTCTCTGCCTTTTCATCTTGTTTAGATTGCTGTATCTGGAGTGGGCTTTCTGTATTCTGGAGGTCTGTGGTTCCTTTTTATTGTGGAGGATTAACCCAGTGGGTGGGGTTAGACGATTGGCTTGTCAAGATTTCCTGGTTAGGGGAGCTTGCGTCAGTGTTCTGGTGCGTGGAACTTGATTTCTTTTCTTTGGAGAGCAATGGAGTGCCCAGTAATGAGTTTTGAGATGGGTCTATGTGTTAGGTGTGTCCTTGGGCAGCCTGTATGTTGATGTTCAGGGCTATGTTCCTGCGTTGCTGGAGAATTTGCGTGGTATGTCTTGCTCTAAAACTTATTGGCTCTTGGATGGTGGTTGGTTTCAGTGTAGGTATGGAGGCTTTTGGACGGTCACTTATTACTTAAAGTTCCATGTAATCAGGAGTTTTCTGGTGTTCTCAGGTTTTGGGCTTAAGTCTCCTGCCTCTGGATTTCAGTTTTATTCTTCCTGTAGTCTCAGGACTTCTCCAACTATACAGCCCTCAAGCAGGTCCTGGAGAATACACATGCAACAGACTGTGGGCAAGACATGGGAGCAGTCTTCGCTACCCATCTGAAGCAGGGTCCTGGAGTGACACACGACCATGTGTGGCGGAGTGTGAGCGGGGCACAGCCGCCATCTTTGCCCTACCTTTTCCTTTTAAAGAAGTCCCTTTAATATTTTTTGTAAGGCCAGCTTAAGTGGTGATGAACTCCTTTAGCTTTTGCTTGTCTAGAAACTCTTTATCTTCAGTTCTGAATGAGAACCTTCCCAGGTAAAGTATTCCTGGCTGTAATTTCTTTTTCTTTCAACACTTTGAGTATATAGTATCAGTTCCTCCAGGATAGTAAAGTTTTTGCTGTAAGATCAGTTGATAGTTCTATAGGGCAATTCCCTTGTACATAGCTAGTTGTTTTTCTCTTCATACTTTTAAGTCTCTCTTTATCTTTAGCATTTGGCATTTTAATTATAATGTGTCTTGGAGTGAGTTTCTTTTGGTTTGTCTTTTTTTGGGACTCACTGTGTTCCTAGACTTGGATTTTTGTTTCCTTCACCAGGTTAGGGAAGTTTTCAGCCATTAATTTTTCAAATAGGTTTTTCAAACCCTTTTTCTCTCTCTTCTTTTCTTGAGACTTCTAAAATGCAACAATAAGTATGCTTGATGTTGTCTCAGAGGTCCCTATCTTCATTCTTTTATCTTTTTGCTGTTCTGATCAGGTGATTTCCACCACCCTGTCTTTTAGATTATTGATCCATTCTTCTACATGCTCTAATCTGCTGTTCATTCCCATTAGTATATTTTTTATTTTTCGTTATATTCTTCAGTTTTGATTGGTTCCTTTTTTAAAAAATAATTTCTACTTTTTAGTCGAAGTTCTCATTGTGTTCATCCATTCTTCTCCAAGGTTCGGTGAGCACATTTATGACTGTTACTTTCAACTCTGTCTGGTAAATTGCTTATCTCCATTTCATTTATTTGGAGAGGGCATATTATTTTGTTTGGAAGGCATTCTTTTGTCTTCTTATCTTGCCTAACTCTGTGTTTGTCTCTGTGTATTGCATAGATCAGCTGCATTTCCCAGTTAGAAAGAGTGACCTTATGTAGTTGGTGTCCCGTGGTGCCCAGTGGCTCAGTCCCCTCTGGGCACCAGAGCTAGGTGCTCCAGGGTACCCCACGTGTGGGCTGCACACGCTCTCCTGTTTTGGTTGAGTTCTGACTACTGCAGGTAGACTGGTGGGTCGGCTGGCTGAGAATTTTGGCCACAACTGTTGTGGCTATGTGGGGCTGACCCCCAGAGCAGAAGCCACTTTGGAGGAACACTAATGCTGGCAGAGGCTACCCACCAGGTGGGGTAGAATGGGAGCCTTTGGAGAGCAGGTTTGACTTTTTTAATTAGCTGCACAGCATGAGAGACTTTTCTAAGATCCAATCAGAAACCTGCTTGTATCTATAAAAACCAATTTAGGTGATCTTGGTTTACATAAACTTTCTCACCTTCAACACTGTTTTATTTGGGGTTGAATAATTCCTTGTTGTGGGGTTGGGCAGTTCTCCTATGCATTGTCAAATGGTTAACAGGATCCCTGGTAGTACCCCCTTCACAGTTATGACAAACAAAAATATTTCCAGACTTTACTAAATGTCCCCTGGGGGTAAAAATTGCTGCTTGTTTATAGAGTAGGGAAACAAGCCATTCAGGTGTCCAAGATTTAGGCCCACAACCTTATATGATAGATTCAAACTTCAGTAAACTATGTCCCAGAATCTAGCCTCTTCAGTACTTCTACAGACAGACTCATGTCCACTGACATGTTTGTTAAAGCCAAGCAGTTGAAGCAATGGTTCAGTTCAGTCTAGTCACTCAGTCATGTCCGATTCTTTGCGACCCCATGAACCATAGCACACCAGGCCTCCCTGTCCATCACCAACTCCCAGAGTTTACACAAACTCATGTCCATCAAGTCGGTGTTGCCATCCAGTCATCTCATCCTCTGTCGTCCCCTTCTCCTCCTGCCCCCAATCCCTCCCAGCATCAGGGTCTTTTCCAATGAGTCAACTCTTCGCATGAGGTCACCAAAGTATTAGAGTTTCAGCTTCAACATCAGTCCTTCCAATGAACACTCAGGACTGATCTCATTTAGGATGGACTGGTTGGATCTCCTTGCAGTCCAAGGGACTCTCAAGAGTCTTCTCCAACACCGCAGTTCAAAAGCATCAATTCTTCAGCGCTCAGCTTTCTTCACAGTCCAACTCTCACATCCATACATGACCATTGGAAAAACCATAGCCTTGACTAGATGGACCTTTGTTGGCAAAGTAATGTTTCTGCTTTTTAATATGCTATCTAGGTTGGTCATAACTTTCCTTCCAAGGAGTAAGTACCTTTTAATTTCATGGCTGCAATCACCATCTGCAGTGATTTTGGAGCCCAAAAAAACAAAGTCTGACAAGCAATGGTAAACATATATTATATGTGTACCATATAAATTTTATATTGTATAAGGTCTTTGAATAGCATACATCTGCTCTTGACTTCACTTGGTGTTTCACTCACTCTATTTCATTTTTAACTGCCTTGTCAAAGAGTTCCTAGAGACATAAGAACTTGATTTACTATCACATTTTACAGTTATTTATAATTCTATGACATTCACACCATCCAGTTACCTGAGGCAAATTTTTAAAGCTTAGTAAGGTTGGAATCATATATCCAATCTTACTATTTTCAGGTTTTTTTTTTTTTACCATTCCGCCCCAACTACGTCTTCAGTGCATATAAAGACTAAAATGATCATTTTCTAAGTAATTCAGATTACCTAATATTTATCCATTAAAAAAAATGTCTCAAAGTACAGTAAGGTTAATCACAAAACCATTTATAATTATAGGTCTCACAATAAATTTACAAATTTGCTGTGAGATATCACTAGGTTTTTTTTTTAATTAATGTGTGTCAAAATCTCTCCTTTGCATTTATATATTTATCTTTGAAAGTATGTTCTACAGGGTATCAATCCTCTCATTCCTTAGGGATGCTAAACATGGCCTCATCAGACCTGCTGCCAATCTTGGTCACCACAAATAATTAACCCCAACATGAAGTATTTAAAATATGTAAAGGTTAAAAGATCATAAAAATGAGACCATATGTCCAAACATACCACGTGTGCTTTGGCAAGGGAAATGTATGTGTTAAGACAGATCCTAAGAAGCCTGCCAGGGAACTAGATCAAAACCAGAACAACAAAAAAAAAAAAACCAGAACAAAAAGATTCTTTTCATATAAGCTAGGTATTTCCCTAGTACTTACTCCCCAAGGTTAGCCAAGATGAAAGAAGTCCATCTACTCATATATCTGTCTAGCAAAGCCATCTTCCTTCATGATTGAGAAGATAAAAGCCCCAGAACTCTGTATTTGGGGAGATGAATTGCCTTGGTCCAAATGCTGGTTTCACCACTGACTCTATCAACATCTAAACGTGTTGGCAAGACACTTAACATCTCTGAGCCTCAATTTCCTCATTTACAAAATGGAAATGATTATATTTCTTCTTCTGTAATGTTTTGACGATTAAACAAGATAAATTGAAAGTATTTAGAATTTTTTCCTGGCTCATAATGAAGATTGCTGTTCTTATTGAGAAAACAAATGTACATCCATTCTCCTCAGGAATGCTAATATTTTGGTGCCCACTCTTATTTATTTCAAATTATGCTCCAAGGTCTGGATCTGAAAAGGTGCATCCAGTTTTGCTTGGTGGCTTTATCACCAAAGCCAGATCAAGGAAGAGCTTATGTAGCCAAAATCTAGTCATGCACGAGCTCCCTGTGGAGGCAGGCATGTGGGCTTCTGCACTGGTATGGAGTTTCTCTCACTGATGATAAAGAGCCAAAGAGACTTCTTGAGGATCAGCACCAGAAAGAGCAGTTAAAAATGGAGGTGTTTGAGTGAGCAGGGAGGGGCTTCAACCCATGGGATACATGTATTCAATTAGTTAGAGTAGCCTGTATACCACTTAAGTTGGTTGAGTAACTAGACTGTAAAACTGTCAAAACCCTAGAAGAAATTACTTTTAGTTAGCCAGGCTTATCCATACCATACTTTTCATAATTGAGAACCAATTATCTAATATTTTTTTTATACTATTATGGGTCTGTTAGGTAGTTAGAACGGGAAATAGGAGTCCAGAATGGCAGTGGCTAAAAGACAAGGAGGGGAAAAGCCCATGAAAATAGAACAAAGGAAGGTCCGAGGACCAGAGTGAGGACCTCAGGTAGAACAAACCACACTCCTGGCTAGGCCAATTTACAAGGGCAGGCCCAAGGGCGGGGGCGTTGGGGAGGAAAAAGCATATAAAAAGAGGAGCCTAAGGGCCTGGGCCCTCTCTTCTCTTCACATCTTTGGGTTGGCATTCCCTATACCTCGAGGATGTATTTTCCTGCTATTTTCTAAATAAAACTAGGCTGTGACACTCATCTGTCTAACAGCTATAACATGATCTGTTCGAGACCCAAGAGCTATAACATGGTCTGTCTAAGAGCTGTGACATGCTGAGGGCTTTGATGTCTGTCTCTTCAGATTTTTGTTGAGACGAGACAGAACCAAGGAGATTACACTCCCCTGACAGGTCAAAAACTGTTAAATTAGAAATTGCTAAAATAAAAATTCACTTTAATATTTAGCTAGGTAAATAAAAATTAATTTATGTAACCCTCAAGAAAAAAAAAAGTAATTTTCCATGCTTTTAATTCCTTTTAAAACTTAAAAATAAGTATAATGAAATATTCCAGACATATAAAAATGTATAAAGAATAATACAGCAAACTTTGACTCAAGGCACAGACCTTCAGGGGTCCCAGTTTTAATCTGGGGTCTCAGTTCCTTCTTCACATCTTGCTTTTCCCCATCCACCCACCTTCATACCCAAGCTTCAAGTCATCAGATTGTCAAATGCCCTGAGCAGCTGAAGATTTGGTATCAGCTTCCCACTCTGCTTTCTCTGAGAATTCAAATGAGCCATAAATATGAAAGACGTGTGAAGTATTTCATTCAGTACTTATGTGTTTTAGTGGGAAATTTTTCAGGATATCTAGTCCCTTTATTATTTTTTAAACTAAACTATACTCACTGTTATGAGTTTAAACATTTTGTTAATTTCATTTTATTTCTGTATTTCCATCTGTCTGCATTAAGATATGAATGCAAATAAAGACAAAATGACCATGATCAGAATTGATATGCTTTAACTCACTGTAAAGATACAATTTTCCATGGTAGAGAGTAATTTTTGTATTTGAATGTATTTTTAATAGTTCCAAAATAACAACTAAATGCAAGTTAGTCATCTTGTTGTTATTCAGTGAATGCTACCTCTGAATCTAAACTCTCCTATCCCTTTCCAAAGGTCCTCTAGGATATTTACCCAATTTATAAATTCCCCATTCTAGGGTAAATAGTCTTTAGAGAATGGAATGTTCCTGCTAGCAAATCCACTTAGCCTTCTCCATCCCACCTAAAGTATGTTAATGAAGAAATTCATTCTCTGTGTGTGTGTGTTTGTCTGAGTGATCAAAAAACCTTAGAATTTCAACACGTCCTTACCCAAGTGTGATGACTGTGCAGTAGGCAAGCACTGAATTGGCTGTTTTATTTTCCCAGGGTTCAGATGAGCCCTGGCACATCATCAGGTGGTAAATCTCTCATTGGCAACTGTCTTTGATAAGAACAGAGACTTGCACTCCTGTGTGTGTGTGCTCCTGGCTGACTAAAGGCTAATGTCTCCTGCCAAATTTCTCTTTGGAGGACCTGAACTCCAGCCCTAACATCATTGCATCCCACTCAGAGCTGCCTTGGCCCCTCTGCATGGGAAAGGGAGGAGAGGGTGTTCTATTCGGTTTTAAGATGAGGAAACGGAATCTCAAAGAAGTTAGCTTTTATAACTTCAAATAGTAAAGGGTGGAAACAAATTGACTCTAGAGCTCATGAGGTTTCACTATACTGAAAATAGAAAAATGCAATTTTTGTAAACAGCTGATAGCTAGTAGTGCAGTGATTGACTTTAAAGGTGTTTGAAGTAGTTGGGGTTTCACTGGCTGCTTGTGGAAGGCCTGATTTGTTTGGAGCAGTGCCTGGTGCATAATGATGGCTATATAGGTGTTTACCATTTGCCACCGCCACAAGCGTAGACTCTGAGCAGCTTAGATGTCTCAAGTATGTCATAACTATCATGTGTACACTGTTTCCTGATCTAGACTTAAAGGGAACAATTCCCTTAAAATATAAGGAATTTTAAGCCAGTGAGAATTTCTGTAAACTAAGGTAGTGTTTCTGTGACACTCAGCGGTGGTGGTTTAGTTGCTAAGTTGTTTCCAATTCTTGCAACCCCATGGACTGTAGCCAGCCAGGCCCCTCTGTCCATGGGATTCTCCAGGCAAGAATACTGGAGTGGGTTGCCATTTTCTTCTCCAGGAGATCTTCCTGATCCAAGAATTGAACCTGGGTCTCCTGCATTGCAGGCAGATTCTTTACCAACTGAGCTATAAAGGAAGCCTCATGACACTCAGTGAGGCCACAATAATGTCAAGAAGGCTATTTATATAACCCCATCTGTATAAAGCGAGATTAGATCTTTGTGACACTCATTAACCTTGTTGCTAATCTTTAACTCTTGATGTGGGCTTAATCTCTGCTTATCTAAAGATACCAAGTTATGAGAAGCTTGTGGATTCAGACCAAGACCCACTCATAAAATCTACATCATTTCAAAAAAAAAATCTACATCATTTCAATAAAGGCTTGGCAGAAGTGTTCCTCTGGAACATCTATTTGAAGTAATTTTCTTTGGAAAATAATAATATAAACAATGTTAAAAGAAAATTATTTGAAGTATTCAAGGTAACATATTTTGAAATATCTTAGGCTCCTCAAGGAACAACATAAATGATAATATACAATCATGAGATCTGTTTCATAAAGCAGATCCACAAAATATTTCTGTCAGGAAATTCTTCCTGTTAGCATGACTCAACTGTCTTCCTACTTTTACTTTATTAAGATTGCAGAGGCCACCCATTCCCAAGGTATTTTTTTCATACCTAACCTGAGATTTTTTTCAATACAAATTTAAATTCACTCTCTTTCTATTTCTACTTTTCTCTTTTTCTGAGGGAGTGATTTTATAATGACCATTGCAGATTTTTAAATATTTTAAGACCTACCATCTCAGAGATATGTGTCATTGAAAACTTGTATTATCAAAATTTTAGGTAGAGCATTTATAAAATTGCTGAATAAATTGATGGCAATTTTTGTTCTACAATGTAGAAGCTTATCCAAATGACTTCATATTTAGGAATTTTGTGTTATTAAAGTCTTGAGAAATTTATGTACCAAATTGATGTACCAAATTTATTGGTAGTGCTGAATTTGAATGCTTGTGAATAAATAAATCTCTTTCACAAATACGAATTTCAGATGTCTCTAGGAAAAGAAATTATATTTTTAATTAATATTTAATTAAATATTTAATATTGAATTTAATTTAATATTTAATTAAATAATTATAAATGTACATACATACATATAGCTACATATATACCTTTATAAGTTTGGGCCAGATACACAGAAAGCACTAAAATATTTCCATAATATCTCTGCTATTTAAAATAATATTTCCACCATACTGACATCTATGCAGCTAGTGCTCCACCGCCAGGACAAGTGAGCGTGTTCTGTGGGCCCTGGCAGGCAGAATGCTATGGACACTTCTGGAAAACCACCTGACCCACCACTTGCAAAACAACTCAGGTTAGCAATAGCAGGAATCCCCTACTACTCACAGTGCAAAGGAAAGAAGTTAATCTGCTGCTGCTGCTGCTAAGTCCTGTCAGTCGTGTCCAACTGTGCGAACCCACAGATGGCAGCCCACCAGGCTCCTCTGTCCCTGGGATTCTCCAGGCAAGAATACTGGAGTGGATTGCCATTTCCTTCTCCAAGAAGTGAATCTAGGACCACCCATTAGAAGAAAGAACACTCTGGTTTCTCCTTCTTCTTTTCTCCCAGTTTCCCATCATAGCCTGACAGTAGCCAAACACAGCAGGAGGCTAGTTTCCATGGAAGCCTGAAAAAACACAACTTGCCAGAGTGCCCTCTCCCTTCCACTTTTCCCCCAATTTGGGGAGAGCAGATAAAGGGCAAGCAGAGGATCAGCACAACGGCCAACAAGCTTTGAGACATGCTAGGTTGAACAAAGAACAATCAATTTCTGAACTGTGGGATTTCTCATATACCTATGATTCTGCACAGAAGGGATATATTATGCGGTTGAAAACGGAGCTCTTATGCCAGATATTGCACAGGACAAGGACTATCCTTTGAGAAATTCTATCTTCATCTGGACTAACCCAAGAGAACAGAACTGATCTTATGGATATTGCTCTGCATTGGTTGCGAGAGTAAATGGTCTCCTAATAGATACCATCTACTCTCTTCTTGCGGTGAAGGCAATGGAACCCCACTCCAGTACTCCTGCCTGGAAAATCCCATGGACGAGGAGCCTGGTGGGCTGCAGTCCATGGGGTCGCTACGAGTCGGACACGACTGAGCGACTTCACTTTCACTTTTCACTTTCCTTCATTGGAGAAGGAAATGGCAACCCACTCCAGTGTTCTTGCCTGGAGAATCCCAGGGACGGCAGAGCCTGGTGGGCTGCAGTCTATGGGGTCACACAGAGTCAGACACGACTGAAGCGACTTAGCAGCAGCAGTAGCAGCACTCTCTTCTTGAGAACAGTGAAGAAAATTCGAAGTATAAAAGTAGATAAGAAAAAAAGTACATAAGAGTATCCATGCGGCTTTTTCTCTGCTTCCCAGAGGGGCCATTCTAGAATTTACTTTTTTTTTTCTTTTTTTTAATAATCCTTGCACCCAAGACCCTGGCATTCCATACTTTGAACTCTCAAACTGGAGATTAAATTATCAAAAAAAAAAAAAAAAATGACTGCTCAATGTTATGTGCCAGCCTGGATGGGAGCGAGTCTAGGGGGAAATGGATATGTATGGCTGAATCTCTTTGCTGTCCAGCTGAAACTATCACAACATTGCTAATTGGCCATACTGCAATACAAAATGAAAAGTTTAATAAAAAGGAAAAAAAAATCAAAAAAACCGACACTGTTCAAGGACACCATTTGGGGAAAATCTTGCTTTTACCTGCTCTTACATTTGTTTTTGGCTGATATAGTTCAAGGTGATTTACCAAGACAGGTCCATCTGCCAGGCATTCAAAAGGCTGGCAAAGGCCAGACATTCTCAAGTGGTAGAAGAGGCAATGAAAATAAAAGAGCACCCAAAGCATGATGTTTTTTTGCATGCTTCTCTTACCATAGACGCTTAAGAAAACAAAAACAAAAATAAAAAGTAATTACTGAAAGCTATCACAGCACGATTTGCTGAGTCACTGAATTAAATTTTTTTAAATAGACCTGTTTATTTCTAGAGGACTGTTGATTTTTAATAGAGATGTTACTATTTGAATCCAAGTGGGGTTTTTTGGTCCACTTATATATCCAATGCTAAGGCTGTGTCAAGTAGCAGTTAGCTGTGTATCAGACATAAAGAAATAGTAAGAAAAAAGACAAAGTTTAGGGCACTATGAGCTTTACCAGAGCTTGTTAGTTGAAGAATTCTTGTGCTAAATATATTGCAAAAGACCTTTAAACTTGGGATCAAGAAAGATTTCATCCTGGCCTCCCTACTTAGTAGTTGTGTGACCTGATCTGGTCACTTATTGTTTCCAATTCCCTCATCTGGAAAATGAGATTGAAAGAAAATACATGTCCTATATCCTTCGGTCATCATTGAGAGACAAATGAGATCATGTCTGGAAAAACACTTCTAAATTATCAACTGCTTCTCTGTGAAAGAGGATGGCTGAACAAAGATGTACACTTTATTTGGAATTAACCCAGAGGTCTTAACATGCTAAAATATCTGAAAAATGAAATCAGCCTTTTTTCTTTCCTGTCCTCAGAGACTTAAGTTTTCTACAAGCAACTCATAAAATTAGTGCCCCAGTGGAAATGCAATCTAATTTGAGTAGTATTAGCACTGAGAAACTCCTTGGAGGCCAAGGGTGTTTCCTCTTGCACACTGCTGTGAACAGCATTGATGTGGTCCTGAAAATTACTGCAATATCTCATTTCTCTAAATTGCAGGTTTTCTCTTCTGATTCACCTAGGTATTACCTTCCCCATATCTCTGCCTATGAATTATTCTCTTCTGCCTAAGCCATATTCTTGGCAGCAGACAGCAAGTTAACCTTCATGTGCGATGCTCCAAGCCCTCTGAGTACTAGCATTTCAATAAACAGAGCTACTTTAGTCAGTAAAATGACAGTAGGTCACACCATAACGAAGTAAGTTTTCTAGAAGATCTGAAACCTAGAATAGCATCAGAATTGACTTCAGAAATCATCTTCCCAAATGGTTTATAATTTTTTTTAATAGGACATGCCTTTTATAAAATGAAATCATGGATAGAGCACCATATAAAATAGATTTAGTAAAATATGCTTTGGCTGAAGAGGGAGACAGAACCCCAACATATTACTCAGTCTTTTTGTTTCTTTGCAGATGCTAAGATTCCACTTAACCATTTTAAAACTATAGTCCAGTCCCCTCTTCCCTCCAGAGTTTCATTCCCTCCTACAACAACTACATTGACTTATTCAACATTGCATCACTTTCAGTGGTCTGTCCTCCCAAGGAAGGCTCTCTTATTTTTGAACAGCTTTACTTATTTGTTTAGAAAATTCATTCTCAAGTTTTGTTGGTTTCCTTATAGCTTCTCTATTTTTTGGACCTAGGACAAAACTAGATTGTGCTCTATCCAATGTATTTGAGTCAATGATCACATTCCTTTGAAAAAAGAATTTTACAAGCCAAATATCTCTGATTTTTTTAATTTCTCATAATGTGAGAATGTGTGATACTAATCTTTTTATTCAAATTGCTTTCCTTTGGATTAACTTCAGGTTGTTAATGTCAGTTTTAATTTGTATGCCCAGAACTGTGAACAGTAATTCCTATCTTGATTGCAACCATCAACTCTTTCATTTGAAACATTCTATTTCTGTTAATGTGGCCTATAATTGCAATTGATTTGGAGGAGATCCATGGAGCTTAGTCAACAAACACAGATTTTCTTTAATATGCTACTATAGAGCAATATCTCTCATATTTTAAACTTGTAAAAATGTTTTTATGGCTTCATGTGGTTAGTTTCCTTTGCTGTGGCTCCTGAAGTCAGTTACACAGTTTTGTTAAAAGATTTCCAGGCTTTTGTCATTTAAAAAGTCTACTTCGTGGGATTCAGTAAATCAATGACTATTTATTCACATTTTATAACACAGACACCATATTTTTAGTAATGACATGTAGGTCTTTGTTGATATAAATTTTGTTGCAAAAAAATGGATTATTTCAGATCCAAGCTATATAATCATGGATACCCATTTATATCTGACATAAAGAACTTTCCTTCCATAGAATTTTTGAGGTTTGGAGAGGGGTGACTATAAGCCTGAAAGGATAACAAATCTGCTAAGCTGATTTGGTTATACTCCCATGGTGCTATGAGTCTGTAATTTCAAAAGTCCTCCAAACCAGGCATTTTATCTACTGTTAAATACATGAATTTTTAAACACCAGAAGATTGGTCTGAATTTTTATTCTTCCCTAGGAATTTCCCCAACTGTGTGAGTTTCAACCAGATACTTTGCTTTCCTTGAAAATACTTTCATGTGGCTTTATAATATTTATTCAACATTATCTTCCATTAGTTCTCTATTTTTAATTGTTGCTAACTATTTCAGTATGTAGCTATTACATGGTGCAGAACTGAATTGTCTATGTTGATGTCTGAGGAGACCATGACCCATTTTATTTGCTGCGTGGTCAGCCCTGGTATTCATGGCAGGTTTTCTGGATATTTCTGATGAAGTCTTTAAGCACATGTAATTCTGAAAACACATTCCCATTCAGTAAGACTTATACAGGATGGTAAGCCCAACATGGCAAAAGGTTTCTAAAAAATTCCATAAACATTAAGCATATTTATGTCATAGCATTAAGTTTGGTCAATTTGAAACTTACTGTATTGTAGTATAAGAGGCATTTTGTTTGCTTGTGTTTACTTTCCCAGGGGTAAGTGCATTTTGGTTAACCACAATGGCAAACTTAGTCAAGACATTTCTGTCAACAAATCCTACTGCTTAACAAAGTCACATTCTTAGTTTCTAGGATAGCAGACTGGATTCTAAGTAATAAGGTGTTTATAAGGTGTTCTGTAAATCTGGGACAATAAACATGTCTACTCTCTGTTAAACCTGCTGCTGTGCATGGGGTACAATAAGCTCCCTTTTCAGTTTTATAGTGGCCAGTGTGTTGGCTTGCCAGTCTTGATTGCTGTTGATTCTACGGTTCCCAAGTCTCCTGCCAAGCTCTTGACCCAAGTCATGCTCTCTGGTGATGTCATAATGAAGCTAAGAATTTGCTCATTCACTCTCCCTTCAGGGATGCCCCTGGAGTCACATACCTTCCCTATTAGTCACATACCTTCCCTATTAGTCACACACTAGTTGGAGAATAACATCTTGAAAAAAAACTAAGGCCTTTCTTTCCCCTAATTTCAAATGTCTACATTTTTAGATCTTTCATAATGAGCTTATAGATATAGTAAGATGAATGATACCTTTATAGAAATTATTTTTCACATGGCTTTTTCTCAAGAGTTAACAGCACTATTTTTTTTTACAAACAAAATTTTCTCTACATTCATAAGCAAATCTATTTCAATTCAACACATATTTATAAAACACAGAACCTGGTATTTGAGATTACCACCATGGTTACTCAGTATGTCAGCAGATTTGGAAATCTAAGCAGTGGCCACAGGACTGGAAAAGGTCAGTTTTCATTCCAATCCCAAAGAAGGGCAATACCAAAGAATGTTCAAGCTACCATACAATTGTACTCATTTCACATGCTAGCAAAATTATGCTTAAAATCCTCCAAGCGAGGCTTCAGCAGTATGCGAACCAAGAACTTCCAGATGTACAAGCTGGGTTTAGAAAATGCAGGGGAAACAGATATCAAATTGCCAACACACTTGTTGGATCACAGAGAAAGCAAGGGGATTCCAAAAAAAAAAAAATCTACTTCTGCTTCATTGACTATGATTAAGCCTTTGACTGTATGGATCACAACAAAATGCGGAAAATTCTTAAAGAAATAGAAGTACCAGGCCATCTTGCCTGTCTCCTAAGAAACCTGTATGTGGGTCAAGAAGCAACAGTTAGAACCAGACATGGAATAACTGACTAGTTCAAAATTAGGAAAGGAGTATGACAAGGCTATATGTCACCCTGGTTATTTAACGTCTATACAGAGTACATCATTCAAAATGTCAGGCTGGGTAACTCACAAGCTAGAATCAGGATTGCTGGGAGAAATATCAACAACCTCAGACTGGCAAATGATATCACTCTAACGGCACAAAGTGAAGAGGAAGTAAAGAGCCTCCTGATGAAGGTGAAAGAGGAGAGTGAAAAAGCTGACTCGAAACTCAGCATTCAAAAAACTAACACCATGACATCAAGTCCCATCACTTCATGGCAAATAGAAAGGGGGAAAAGTGGAAGCAGTGACATATTTTCTTTTCTTGGGCTCCAAAATCACTGCAGTGACTGCAGCCATGAAATTTAAATATGCTTGCTCCTTGAAAAGAAAGTCATGACAAACCTAGATAGTGTATTAAAAAGCAGAGACATCACTTTGCTGACAAAATCCATATAGTCAGTGCTATGGTTTTTCCAGTAGTCATGTATGGATGTGAGAGTTGGATCATAAAGATGGTTGAGTGCTGAAGAACTGATGCTTTTGAATTGTAGTCTAGAGAAGACTATTGAGAGCCCCTTGGACAATAAGGAGATTAAATCAGTCAGAGACTATTGAGAGTCCCTGGGACAAAAAGGAGATCAAATCAGTCAATCCTAAAGGAAATCAACCCTAAATACTCATTGGAAGGACTGATACTGAAGCTGAAGCTCCAATACTTTGGTCACCTGATGCAAAAAGCCAACTCACTGAAAAATACCTGGGTACTAGGAAAGATAGAAGGCAAAAGAAGGGAGTGGCAGAGGATGAAATGGTTGGATAGCATCATCAACTCAGTGGACATGAATTTATGCAAACTCCAAGAGCTAGTGGAGGAACAGAAGAACCTGGCATGCTGTATTCCACAGGGTCTCAGAGAGTTGGATGTGACTTAGGGGCTGAACAACAACAACAACCATGGTTACTGATGTCAAACACTGGGGGCAGGGAGGAAGAGAGGAAACTGGTAGTACATCTGAATGTTTAAATTACATGATGTCAAATATACCTCTTTGGAAAAATCTGATCAATTTTAAGGTTTTCACTTTTCACCCAAATATTGGGTGTTTCTATAAATATACCTGCATCTTGTCTTACTTTACACTTTAATTAGCTTACTCAAAGTGCTCATAGAACATGTTTCAGAGATCCTGTTAAATCAAATATAAAAACAAAAACAAACAAGAAAACCTCAACAAAAATTCTCTAAAATCCATTGGGTTTAAATTTAGTCCAAAAAAATAGCTCATGTATTTGTACACTTTTTGTTTCTCAGAAGAACACTACCAAGATAGCATCAGTGTTTCAACCAGGTATGAACAATGGCCCATAAATAAATGACCAAAAACTACAAGTTAACTTCTCATGGACCATAGACTTGGAGCTTACCTATGTCTTCTGACATGTCAGAATTTTTCCTCTGACACTTCATGTTTAATGAGTGTTTTGGGGGAGAATATTTTCTTCAGGAAGAACATCAGGAAAAAATAAAAATCTTATAAAAAATTTTATAAAAATAAAAATAAAAAAGCAACTAAAATCTTTGACCATAGATTTAAAGGCTATTTCTGGAAAGTTCTTTGAGCTATTTGGTCCACAATTATATACCTATGCATTTGACACTCAATTTGTCAATTAACGTGAAAAAGGCAAAAAATATTTCCCTAAGCAATTTTTCAAACTTCACTGATATATTTTGTAAGGAAAAAGTTCTTGTAGATCCCCAACAATGAAATATTTTTATCATGATGTTAATTAAACTGTTTGATTTTATATAATAAAACTTAAAACTTAAATAAATCTAAGAGCAAAAATCGGCTCATAAAATCCATAAAATTTAACATTAATTTAATATGAGTTATATGGTTGCTTTAGTGATACAAAATTACAATTTAACTTATGAATATGATAAACGTTTTAGTAGCACGAGATTTTATGCTTCATGAGGACATATCCATGTCTGGTTTTTCTTACCATTATGTGATCTTAAGAAATATCTGAAGAGAAAGTGAGACAATGGTCCCTATTAATATGAACAACTTTTAAAATACTGAGCAGATCAAAGATGTATAATACTATACACTGAAAACTTTAGGATATACCCAGGTTCGATCCCTGGGTTGGGAAAATCCCCTAGAGAAGGGAATGGCTACCCACTTCAGTATTCTTGCCTAGAGAATTCCATGGACAGAGAAGTCTGGCGGTCTACAGTCTATAGGGTCACAGAGTCAGACACAACTGAGTAACATTTTCAGTTTCAAAAGAATCTACATAGACAAATGCAGGGCATATTAGTTAATGGATGAGAAGATTCGGTATTTAAAGATGTCTATGTACGCATAATCTATCAATTCAAAGTAATCTGCTCAAAATCTAAGAGGTGACCTTTTTGTAGAAATTTATAATTCTAAAATTCATATGTAAAAGAAAAGGCTTATGAATAGACCAGTAAACCTTTAAGAACAATAAATTTTAAAACTGGAGGTCTTACTACCATATATTAAGACGCACTGTTCAATTCGGTTCAGTCACTCAATCGTGTCCGACTCTTTGTGACCCCATGGACTGCAGCACGCCAGGCCTCCCTGTCCATCACCAACTCCCGGAGTTTACTCAAACTCATGTCCATTGAGTTGGTGATGCCATCCAGCCATCTCATCCTCTGTTGTCCCCTTCTCCTCCCACCTTCAATCTTCCCCAGCATCAGAGTCTTTTCAAATGAGTCAGCTCTTCACATCAGGTGGCCAAAGTATTAGAGTTTCAGCTTCAACATCAATCCTTCCAATGAACACTCAGGACTGATCTCCTTTAGGGTGGACTGGTTGGATCTCCTTGCAGTCCAAAGGACTCTCAAAAGTCTTCTCCAACACCACAGTTCAAAAACATCGATTCTTCAGTGCTCAGCTTTCTTTATAGTCCAACTCTCACATCCATACAAGACTACTGGAAAAACCATAGCCTTGACTAGATGGACCTTTGCTGGCAAAGTAATGTCTCTGCTTTTTAATATGCTGTCTAGGTTGGTCATAACTTTCAAATCCTAAAAGATGATGCTGTGAAAATGCTGCACTCAATATGCCAGCAAATTTGGAAAACTCAGCAGTGACCTCAGGACTAGAAAAGATCAGTTTTCATTCCAACCCTGAAGAAAGGCAAAGCCAAAGAATGCTCAAACTACCACACAATTGCACTCATCTCACAGTCTAGTAAGGTAATGCTCAAAATTCTCCAAGCCAGGCTTCAGCAATACGTGAACTGTGAACTTCCAGATGTTCAAGGTGGTTTAGAAAAGGCAGAGGAACCAGAGATCAAATTGCCAGCATCCACTGGATCATCAAAAAAGCAAGAGAGTCCCAGAAAAACACCTATTTCTGCTTTATTGACTATGCCAAAGCCTTTGACTGTCTGAATCACAATAAATTGTGGGAAATTCTGAAAGAGATGGGAATACCAGACCACCTGACCTGCCTCTTGAGAAATCTGAATGCAGGTCAGGAAGCAACTGTTAGAACTGGACATGGATCAACAGATTGGTTCCAAATAGGAAAAGGAGTACGTCAAGGCTGTATATTGTCACCCCTGTTTATTTAACTTATATGCAAAGTACATCATGCAAAATGCCAGGCAGGATGAAACACAGGCTGGAATCAAGATTTCCAGGAGAAATATCAAGAATCCCAGATATGCAGATGACACCATCCTTATGGCAGAAAGTGTAGAAGAACTAAAGATCTTCTTGATGAAAGTGAAAGAGGAGAGTGGGAAAAGTTGGCTTAAACCTCAACATGCAGAAAACTAAGATCATGGCATCTGGTCCCATCACTTCATGTAAAGTAGATGGGGAAACAGTGGAAACAGTGCCAGATTTTATTTTGGGGGAGCTCTAAAATCACTGCAGATGGTGACTGCAGCCATGAAATTAAAAGGAGCTTACTCCTTGGAAAAAAAGTTATGACCAAGACTCACTGTAAGCTGTACTAATTATAAAAGTGTAGTGTTGATGAAATTATAGGCAGCCTGACAAATGGAACACAACAGAGTCCATAAGCAAAGAAATAAATGTACATTCATTCGCCTGATTTATGGCAAAGGTCGATGCTACACTGAAGTACAGAAAGTATGGCCTTTTCAATAAGTAGTGCTGGGTCAATTACATTTAATACCAAAAAAAATGTTTCTTGACCCCTACTTTATACCATATAAAAAATTAATTCCAGATTGATCGCAGATCTAAATGTGAACGGTGAAACAAATAAACCCTTTTAAGTGAAAACAAAGGTAATATCTTTGTTCCCTGGGAAGAGTCAAAGATTGCTTGAACAGGACACTAAAATCACTAACCATTAAAAATTATAATCTATAATAAAATAAAAGCAACTGAAAAAGCTTAGTTACTTCTGCTTCTGGAATAGATTGAGTAATATGGATCATATTCATACCTCCAATTGAAATAAGAACAACAACAACAACAAGAAAAGAAAAACCAGAAAAGAAACAATGACAAAAAATGAAAAACAAAATACATGAAGCTACTACAAAGAGTTGGACATGACTGAGCAACTGACCAACAGCAGCAGCTGTTCTTGAGACATCAGAAATTAAGACATAAAGGACAGTGATCACTAGGAGACGGATAGCAAATGAAGCAAGCTCTATTATTACCCTGGCTTACTCTCTTGAGACAGTTTATAGTCTTCAGTTTAGGTGGGGCAACTCAGGAGAAGCCAAGAAGACTCCCTGAGTTGAGGAGGCAGACCTTGTCCAGGAGATCAAGGAAGCTAGAGTTTACAGGACAAAGTACTGAACAGGACAGAGCTTCACAGAGAAATAATTTTAGAGATAAATACTTAACTGACTTCTGACTGGTATATGAATATGAGGAAACCATCTGAATACAAGAAAAGAATGATGAGAGGCTACTACTGAGTGCAGTGCCTTTTTGCACTAACCAGGCAATAAACCTGATGATTCACAAGACATGGGAAATAACTCAAATGGAGTTGCTTCAGTAAAAGGGAAGAAATTTAAAATTACCCTTAGACTAAATGCTACTATGATTCCATCTAACAACTCTTAAAAGCAAACTTAAAAGGATTAAATTGTTTCCTAGTAATTTAAATGGGGTCGCTAAGAGTCGGACACAATTGAGCGACTTCACTTTCACTTTTCCTTTCATGCGTTGGAGAAGGAAATGGCAACCCACTCCAGTGTTCTTGCCTGGAGAATCCCAGGGATGGGGGAGCCTGGTGGGCTGCCGGCTATGGGGTCGCACAGAGTCAGACACGACTGAAGCGACTTAGCAGCAGCAGCAGTAATTTAAATACAAATTTTAAGAATACAAAATGTCCATAACCCAAGAAGGTAAAATTAAAGATTATCAGACATAGAAAGGAGTCAAAAAATATATCCCATAATGAGGGCAAAAATCAACCAACTGAAACCAAGTCAGAATGACACAAATGTTAGAATTACCAGATGGGCATTACAAAGTTATTTTTATAACTGTATTCCAGATGTTTAAAAAAATTAAGTCGAGAAAGAGAAGAAATAAAAAAAACTCAAAGCAAACTTACAGAGGTGAAAAGACAGCTATATTTTTTAAGTACTAAAAGGAAAAAAACTGTCAAACTACAAATTTATACCCAGCAAAAATATATTTTAGAATAAATATTCATCACTAGTAGATCTTAAGATAATAGAAAAATAATACTAAATAGAAAACTAGAGCCACACAAAGGAATGAAGAGCATAATGGTAACTACATGATAAACTACTTGGTAAATAAGTAAGATTTTTCTTATTATTTAAATATCTTATTAAATATAATAATAACAATGTTTTGTGGGATGCATATGTATAAACACATAATGAAAACTAGCATTAAAGCCAGGAGGATAAAAATTAAAGTATACTGTACAACAGTTCTTATATATATATATGTGAAGTGGTATAATATCACTTGAAAGTAAATTGTGGTAGATTAGAGTTGTTTAACATAAAACAATCACCTATATGATGAAACAAACAATTATAGTTAATAATCCAGCAAAAGAGAGAATATGGAATCATTTAAAAACTTAATAAAAACACCATTAATTAAAAGACAATGATTGTCATACTGGATTTTTAAAAATCAATACTCAATTATATAAAGCATACCAAAAAAATTTTTAAATATAAAGACACAAATAGTGAAAAGTAAAAGGATGATAAAATATATACCACACTAAAACTAGTCAAAAGAAAGCTAGAATGGCTATAATTATATCAGAGAAATATATTTTAAAGCAAAGAATATTTCCATGGATTAAAAAAAAGGTGATTTATAATATTAAAGTAGTGACAACATCAAGAGGACACAATTCCAAACATGTATCTGTGTAATAAAAGAGCTGCAAAAAACATGTAGAAATAGACACAGTTACAAATTAAAATTTCAATACTGTACTCTCAATAATGGATAAAACAAGTAGACAGAAAGTCTGCAAACATACAGAAGATTTTCATATTGACAACTACTTTGATTCAATTGACATTTTAAAGCTCTCTCCTCAACAACATCATTCTTTTCAAGTCCACCCAGAACATTTATCAAGATAGACCATATTCTGGGCCATAAAACCAAGTCTAATAAATTCAGAAAGATTCAAGTAATGTAAAATATGTTCTCTGACTATAGTGAAAATAAATTAGAAATCAATAAAGAAAGAGATTTGAAAAATCTCTAAATAAATAACATGTAGAACCTAAATAATATTATTATGTGATTCATGGGTCAAAGAAGAAACCAAGAGAAGAATTAGGCAATATTTTGAAGTGAATGAAAATAAAACCACAGTTATGGAAAGTTGCTGAAACATCTATTAGAGGAGAATTTATAGCATTAAGGGCCTATTGTAGAAAATAAGAAAGGTCTCAAATTCATAACCTCAGCTTTTACTTTAAGAAAGTAGAGGAATAACAAACTAAGGAAATAAAAAACCTTATAATGGAAATAAATGAAAAGAAAAATAATAGAGAATATAAATTAAACCAGTAACTGGCTTTTGAGAAGACAAATAAAATTGATAAAACTCTACCCAGACTGACCAGAAAAAAAGAAAGAAGGCATAAACTGCTAATTTGAAGAATGAGAAGTGCTATCATGATAGGTTCAGTCTCTACAGACACTAAAATGATAAGGGGATATTATGAACAACTTTACATCAATGAATTCTAACATAGATAGACAAATAACTTGAAAGTACAAACTACCAAAACTCAATCAAGAAAAAAATAGAGAGATGGCCCTGTCTAGTAAGGAAACTGAATTTGTAGTTAAGTTTTCCTATAAAGAAAACTGCAAGCCCAATGACTTCTGGAGAACTCTACCAAACTTGTATGGAAGAAATATGAATTCCACATAAACTCTTCAAAAAACATTGAGAGGGGAATATTTCCCAAGTCATTCTATGAAGCCATTGTTGTTGCTGTTCAGTTACTCAGTCATGTCTGACTCTTTGCAACCCCACAGACTGCAGTACTCCAGGCTTCCCTGTCCTTCACTATCTTCCGAAGTTTGCTAAAACTCATGTCCATTGAATCGGACATGCCATTCAACCATCTCATCCTCTGCCATCCCCTTCTCCTCCTGCCTTCAATCTTTCCTAGCATCAGGGTCTTTTCCAATGAGTCTGCTCTTCACATCAGATGGCCAAAATACTGGAGCTTTAGCCTCAGCATCATCCCTCCAATGAATATTTTCGGTTGATTTTCTTTAGGATTGACTTGTTTGATCTCCTTGCTGTCCAAGGGACTCTCAAGAGTTTTCTCCAACATCATAGTTCAAAAACATCAAATTTTCAGCACTCAGCCTTCTTTATGGTCCAACTCTCACATTTCCAATAACTCTGATGAATATGGACACAAAACTTGTTTACAAATTTTTAGCAAAGCTAATCATGGACAAGCTGAGTTTATCCCAGGAATACAGAGATAGTTTAGCATTTGAATGCCAATTAATGTAATTCAACATACTAAAAAGCTGAGAAGGAAGAAAACACTTCATCTGAATAGATAGAGAAAAGGTATTTAACAAATCAAATATTCATTTCTGATAAAAACTCAGTAAACTAGGAACAGAAGGGAACTTCTCAACATGATAAAGGGCATCTAAAGAAAACAATCTCTGGCAGCATACTTTAATGTTGAAAGACTAAATTTTTTCCCCAAAGATCAGGAACAGGACATGGATATTCATTCCCATCCCTTGCTATTCAGCATTATACTAGAATCTGACCAGTGCATTAAGAGAGAAAAAAGACATCTGTATTGAAAGAAAGAGCAAAAATCATTTTTTGTTTTTTTTTTACCAGATTAATGATCATCTATATAGAAAGTCCAAGAAACTCTACAAAAAGCTACTAGAACGAGAAAGTTAATTTCAGTGAGATTTCAGCGTGCATAACTGACATAAAAATCAATGAGAGTTCAATATACCAGCAATGAACAGTTTAAAGTTGAAGTAAAAAATATTATTTCCACCTGCATAAAAATATAAGATATTTAGCTATACATCTGCCCAATATTTTATAAGACCTGAATGCAGAAAAACTGTAAAACATTGCTGAGAGAAATTTAAGAAAACTTAAATGTACCTGATTCAACAGACTGGTTCAAAAATGGGAAAGGAGTACATTAAGGCTGTATATTGTCACCCTGTTTATTTAACTTTTATGCAGAGTACATTATGTGATATGCTCGGCTGGATGACTCACAAGCTTAACATTCAAAAAACTAAGATCATGGCATCCAGTCCCATAACTTCATGGCAATTAGAAGGGGAAAAAGTGGAAGCAGTGACATATTTTCTTTTCTTGGGCTCCAAAATCACTGCAGACAGTGACTTCAGCCATGAAATTAAGACACTTGATCCTTGGAAGAAAAGCTATGACAAAACATTTTTAAAAGCAGAAATATCATTTTCCTGATAAAGGTCAATGTAATCAAAGCTATGATTTTTCCAGTAGTCATGTACAGATGTGAGACTTGGACTATAAAGAAGGCTGAGCGCCAAAGAATTGATGCTTTCAAACTGTGGTGCTGGAGAAGATTCTTGATAGTCCCTTCAACAGCAAGATCAAATAAATCAAACCAGTCAATCTTAAAGGAAATCAACCCTGAATATCACTGGAAGGACTGACTCTGAAGCTGAAATTCCTATACTCCTGCCACCTGATGCAAAGAGCTGACTCATTGGGAAAGACCCTGATGCTGGGAAAGATTGAGGGCAGGAGAAGAGGGTGACAGAGAATGAGACGGTTGGATGGCCTCACTGACTCAATGGACATAAGTTTGAGCAAACTCCAGAAGACAGTGAAGGACAGGGAAGCCTGTCGTGCTGCAGTCCATGGGGTTGCAAAGAGTCAGACTTGACTTAGCAACTGAACAACAATAACAACCTTGTTCATGAATTGGAATATTGTTAAAATACCAACAAAGATACTGTTAAGATATCAATATCATTAACATATCAATTCTCCCAAACTAATATATACATTCAGTGCAATCCCAATCACTATTTTAAAGGCAAATAATATTTCTGAAGATGAGCACTTCTGTGGGGGCTCAGCTTGCATTTCTATGTTGGCCTTTTCCCATCACTATGGCCTTGATATGTGTTGTGGTCACACAGCATGTGGCCTCTGATGTACTACGCTTTCAGCTAGAACGATCTTTGATCTTCTTTAATAAGTTACGTTGTGAAGACTCTGCATCCCCAGGTACTACTGAAATACTAGCTTTGAGAGAAGTATTTTTATTTTAGCATACATTCTGCACAATCCTGTATTACACTTTCTTCATCAGAAAGAATGAAGAATATGCAAAAACACAAAAAGGCCAGGTTAACTGTTGCATATTTTATGCGATAACTCATGATTCTCCAAGATATTAAAAATGGGGAGTTCTCCACCTTTAACTTTACAATATTGCCTCACACTGGCCCCACTCCTAGAGGATTTTTGTTCCTTTCAACAGATACTGGTGTCCTCCCCCAATTTTTGGCTTTGATAAAAGTCTATGCCTATTTAACTAGAGCATACTAATCATATCTCCATCTTTTCTGAATGTTGATAAACAGCTGTTATTTCACTGCAGTTTTGCGAATTTGCACAAAGGGGTTATTAGAATGTTTGCCTCTACCTTAAATGCCTCCAGACTACCAATTTCATTTGTTTGTTTTATCTTCTCTTCCTTCCACGTCCATGTGATTTGTCATTGCAGTTTGCCCAAATTGTTCTTGATTTATAAAAGCCCTCTTTTTCTGTCCTCTGATTTGTTACCTCCAATGTACTCTTAGATTGGAAGTCAGATTACTTACCTTATTAAAATTCTGTATAAAATACAAATTGACCCTGACGGCATGTCAAAGGGTCTCTTCAGTGGATTCAAGGGCCTCAGTTTGTGTGGTATGAAGCTACTTCAGTAGCTTAGAGATCTTTCCCCTTCTTTTCAGGTACTTGTTAGCAATAGCTGGAAATGAAAGATGACTGACAAGTGAGTCACTATCATAATAGAATTACTGAGAAAGCAGGATATTGAAAACTACCAGCCACAGCACTAGTTATGCAGTAGCATTTGAAGTCTTCTTGAAGGTCAGGGTAGACTCCCTTAATATCTCCTCTTGGCAAATGTCTGTGGTATGAATTGGAAGCCACACTAAAAAGCCCTGTAGGCTTACTACAGCCCTCCAAGTCCAACAGAATAAACAGAGATTTCATTCTTCTTAACGGTTATATTGCCAAGAAAGCCTGTTGAATTCTGAATATTCCTGGAAGTGATATCACATTTAGTTAATCAGTTGTCAGTTTCTGACTGTGAAGTAGTTTCTCCAGTTAGGTACCATACAAAGCCTTCATAGGACATAAGGCTGATAAATGCTGAGTGAAGGAGGGGAATGGTGCTTGACAGCCAACACGAGGGTGCTGGTACCTAGAAATGGGAGGATGAAGAGAGAGTGGTCCAACAAGGAAAAGGAAAGAACGCATTGTACAATTTCACTATCTTCATGACTTTGTTAGTTATAATTCTGGATATATGCATGCTTGCTTTATGATCTCTTTCGAAAATAATGTGAAAAGGTCATATGCAATTCTTATAGGCTTATTAGAGAAACTTCATCCTCTTTAGCATTTTCCTGAGTCCTTGTAAGCCTGTTACACTCATCCAGACATAATTTCAAACCAAAAACACTTCAAAACATAGATTGCCTTAAGGGAGCTGAGTTCTTATTGAAAGGTTGCTAAGGAAAAGTAGTTCTTCATGCTCTATATGAAGTATATTTTTATATTTATTTGAATAAATGGGAAAAAATTGTTTAGCAGAGACTGACCAAATACATCTTCTTATTCTCCTAGGCATACAGCTAAATTACATTCACCAGACCATTGTAGATTATTTACATTTAACCCACATTTACAGTAGAGATGATCTACCTATTTCTTACTCATGAAATGAATAAAAGTGAAGAAATTAAGAATGTAACTTTTTCATATTTGTTTTCTCTTCTCTTCATCTGCTTGTTGGATGACACTAAGGCAACCTAAATAAGCCACAAGTTGAAGGTGACATGACCACAGCATAGGGAGGGCAGAGCCCCACTACTCACCCCCATTGGATTATAAGTGAGAAATAAACCTTTGTCTGGTCAGACACTGAGATTTGGGGTTTGCTTATTTCAGCAGCTAGTATTATTCAACAAAGCTGTTTAAGAAAAGAAAAATACACATCGTATTTGGGTAAAGCACAGAGAATCCCTCATTCATGGACTCTTGAGCCAAAATCACATTGTGTGATGATGCCTACTTAGTAGGTAGTGACAGCTCATCTCTCAGTTATTAATGCTTTCCAAAAACCTTCAGAGTCCTACAGAAGAGGCTAGGAGCCACACTATACAATGTCAGACCTGCACAGTGGAGGTAACACAGGAATAGCATTAGTCTTAAGAACTGGGTTTCAAGTTGAGAATCTTGTATGTGGCTTGAAGTGTGGTCATGCCATTTATTAATCATCTTATCTTTGGCATCTTGTTTAGCACCTTCATACCTTGGTTTTATCATCTGCAGAAAGGAAAAAAAAATAATACCAACCTTGGATAATGAAGGTTACCTGAGTGATATATGGTAAGTCCCTTGAATAATGCATGTCACATAGTAAATATTATATGAGGATTTTTTTACTATTATTAGCCAGCCAAATGACCCTGAGAACTTATATATTTATGAATCTTAATTTCCCTATCTGAAAAGTAAATCTACTATTAGTAAAATGTCTCTGTCACTGATAAAGGAGTGTAATGTTACAATACTTTGGAAGATTGTTCATTAATGGCCCTCAATGAATCATATATTTGGTATCTATAGCCTGGTGTAGTCCTCTCCATAGACTATGGGGTTGGCATTTAACTTGCTTTTGGTCAGTGAGATATAACAAATGTGACACAGTAAAAAGCTTAATAAGCACCTATATCTCATCTCTTGATCAATAGGTTCAACAAAATCCCAATCAAAATCTCAGCATGTTATTTTGTGGATATCAGCAAACTGATTCCAGAATAGCCAACAGAATATTGAAGAAGAACAGTCAAAGGACTGACTTTACCCAATTTACTTACAGCAATCAAAAGCTACAGTAATCAAGAAGACACTGTTGGACTGGTGGAAGAATAAACAGATGGATCAATGGAAGAGAACAGGGTCTAGAAATAGATCCATATAGTCAAAGGAGCAAAGGCAGTACAACGGAACAAAGATATCTTTTCAAATGGTGCTAGAACAACTGAACATCCATATGCAAAAAAGTGAATCTAGATATAGATCTTACACTTTTCACAAAAATTAACTCAAAATGGATCAGACCTAAATATAAAATACAAAACTGTAAAACTCCTAGAGGATAGGAGAAAACCTATGTGACCATGCATATTGCAAGGCCTTTTTAGAAACAACACTAGGAGTACAATCCAAGAAAGAAGTAATTGATAAATGGTAGATTTCATTAAAATTAAAAGATGGATTTTTAATTAATTAATTTTTTATTGAAGGATAATTGCTTTACAGAATTTTGCTGTTTTCTGTCAAACCTCAACATGAATCAGCCATAGGTATACATATATCCTCTTCCTTTTGAACCTCCCTCCCGTCTCCCTCCCCATCCCACCCCTCTCGGTTGATACAGAGCCCCTGTTTGAGCTTCCTGAGCCATATAGCAAACTCTCTTTGGCTGTCTATTTGAAAAGCTGTTCTGTGAAAGACAGTCAATAGAATGAGAAGACCAGCCACAGACTGGGAGAAAATATTTGCAAAGTATATAACTGGTAAAGGACTGCTATCTAAAATATATAAAAACTCATAAAATTCAAGAATTCCCCAATTTAAAAACCAGCAAAAGATTTAAATAGATACCTCATCAAAAAAGCTAGGCAGATGACAAAATAAACATATGAAAAGATGCTCAACATCATATGTCATTAGAAAAATTGCAAATTAAACCAATGGCGAGATAGCACTACACACCAAAATTCAAAACACTAACCATACCAAATGATGACAAGGCAGTAAAGCAAAAAGAACATGTGCACTACATGCTTAGTCAATCAGCCATGTCTGACTCTGTGACCCCATGGACTGTAGCCCGCCAGGCTCCTCTGTCCATGGGATTCTCCAGACAAGACTACCGGAGTGGTTGTCATTCTCTTCTCCATGGGATTTTCCCTACCCAGGGATCACACCCACATCTGCTGCATTGCCGACAGATTCTTCACCATCTGAGCCACCAGGGAAGCCCCATTGGTAGTGCACTAAAATGGCTGATTCATGTCAATGTATGGCAAAAACCACTACAATATTGTAAAGTAATTAGCCTCCAACTAATAAAAATAAATGGGAAAAAATGGTAAAACCACTTTAGAAGATAGTTTGGCAGTTTCTTACAAAGCTAAACATGCTTTTACCATGCACATGTGTGTAGGCTCAGTTGTGTCCAACTCTTTGTGACCCCAAGTACAGTAGCCTGCCAGGATTCTCTGTCCATGGGATTTCCCAGGCAAGAATACTGGACTGGGTTACCATTTCCTTCTCCAGGGAATCTTCTTGATCCAGAGACTGAACCCACGTCTCCTGCATCTTCTGTACTGGCACATGGAGTCTTTATTGCTCAGCTGCCAGAGAAGTTCATATGATCTAGCAACTGTGCTCCTTGGTATTTACCTATATGAGTTGAAAACTTATGTCTACACAAAGCATACATAAGGATGTTTGTAAAAGCTTTATTCATAATTGCCAAAATGTCCTTTAGTAGGTGGTAAATACAGATAATGGAATATTATTCAGCACTGAAAAGAAATGAGCCATTAAGCCAAGAAAATAATACAGAGGAAACTTAAATGAGTATTACTATGTGAAAGAAGTCAATCTTAAAAGACTGCTACTGTATGATATCAACTCTATGACATTCTGGGAAAGGCAAAACTATGGAGACAGTGAAAGGATCTGTGGTTACCAAGGGTTAGCAGTGAAAGTACTCTGATACTGTAAAGTTGAATACATGTCAATATATAAGCCCATAGAATGTACCACACCAAGAGTGAGCTGTAATGTAAACTGTGGCTTTGAGTGATAATTCTGTGAATGTAGGTTCAGTAATTGGAGCAATTCTACCACTGCAATGGATTTTGATAGGGAGGTTGTGCATATATCAGGATAGGGAATATACGGGAAATCTCTTTACCTTATGATCAAATTTTCTGTAAACCTAAAACTGCTCTTAAAAATAATCTTTTAAAAATTTCCAAGATGTTGTCATTGTTGTTCAGTTGCCAAGTTGTGTTCAACTCTTCACAACCCCACAGCCTGCAGCAAGTCAGGCCTCCTTGTCCCCCACCATCTCCTGGAGTTTGCCCAAGTTCATGTCCATTGCATCAGTGATGCCATTCAACCTCTCATTCTCTGTCACCCTCTTCTCCTCCTGCTTTCAATCTTTTCCAGCATCAGGGTCTTTTCCAATGAATTGGCTGTTCACATCAGGTGGCCAAAGTATTGGAGCTTCAGCATCAGTCCTTCCAATGAGTACTCAGGGCTGATTTCCTGTAAGATTGACTGGTTTGATCTCCTTGCTGTCCAAGGGACTCTCAAGAATCTTCTCCAGCACCACAGTTTGAAAGAATCAATTCTTTGGCACTGTGCCTTCTTTACAGCCCAGCTCTCACAACTATATGTGACTACTGGAAAGACCATAACCTTGACCATATGAACCTTTGTTGGCAAGGTGACATCTTTGCTTTTTAACACACTGTCTAAGTTTATCATAAGTTTCCTGCCAAGAAGCAGTCATCTAATTTCATGGCTGCAGTCACCATCCACAGTGATTTTAGAGCCCAAGAAAAGGACATCTGTCACTGCTTCCACCTTTTCCCCTTCTAATTGCCATGAATTGATGGGACCAGATGCCATAATCTTAGTGTTGTTTTTTTTTAAGATTTAGTTTTAAGCCAGCTTTTTTCACTCTCATCTTTCACCCTCATCAAAAGGAGCTAAGGCTTTTTAGTTCCTCTTCACCCTCTGCCATTAGAGTGATCATCCGCATACCTGAGGTTATTGATGTTTCTCCTGCCTGTCTTGATTCCAGCTTGTAACTCATCCAGCCCAGTGTTTCTCATGATGTGCTCTGTGTATAAGTTAAATAAACAGGGTGACAATAAACAGCCTTGGCATACTTCTTTATCAATTCTGAGCCAGTCAGTTGTTCCATAGAAGGTTCTAACTGTTGCTTCTTGACCTGCATACAGGTTTCTCAGGAGATGGATAAGATGGTCTGGTATTCCCATCTCTAAGAGTTTTCCACAGTTTGTTATAATCCACACAGTCTAAGGCTTTAGTGTAGTCAATGAAACAGAGGTAGATGTTTTTCTGGAATTCCCATGCTTTCTCTATGATCTAGCAAATTTTGGCAATTTGAACTCTGGTTTCCATGTCTTTGCTAAATCCAGCTAGGACATCTGGAATTTCCAAGTTCATGTAATGCTGAAGCCTGGCATGTAGGATTTTGAGCATAACCTCACTAACTAGCATGGGAGATGAGTGCAGTTGTATGGTGGTTTGAACATTCTTTAGTGCTGCCCTTCTTGGGAATTGGGATGAGGATTGACCTTTTCCAGTCCTGTGGCCACTGCTGGGTTTCCCAAATTCACTGGCATATTGAGTGCAGCACTTTGATAGCATCATCTTTCAGGATTTTAAATAGCTCTGCTGGAATTCCATTGTCTCCACTATTGACAGCAGTGTTTCCTAAGGCCCACTTGACTTCACACTCCAGAATGTCTGGCTCTGAGTGAGACACATGTCTCACTGGTGTGCCAGATGTCTGGCACACCATCATGGTTATCTGGGTCCTTAAGACCTTTTTTGTACAGTTCTGTGTAATCTTGCCATCTCTTCTTGATCTCTTCTGCTTCTATACTAGGTCTTGGCCACTTCTGTCCTTTATCGTGCCCATATTTTGATGAAATATTCCTTTTATATTTCCACTTTTCTTGAAGAGGTCTCTAGTCTTTCCCCTTCTATTGCTTTCTTCTATTTCTTTGCATTGTTCATTGAAGAAGGCCTTCTTGTCTCTCCTCGCTGTTCTCTGAAACTCTGTTTAGTTGAGTGCACCTTTTCCTTTCTCCCTTGTTTTTCACTTCTCTTCTTTCTTCAGCTATTTGTAAAGCCTCCTCAGACAACCATTTTGGCTTCTTGCTTTACTTTTTATTTGGGATGGTTTTGTTCACTGCCTCTTGTATAGTATTACAGACCTCTATCCATAGTTCTTCAAGCACTCTGTTTACTAGATCTAGTCCCTTGAATCTATTTGGACTCTTTTGTTGATTATGAGGGCTACTCCATTTCTTCTATGTGATTCTAGTCCACAGTAGTAGATACAATAGTCATCTGAGTCAAATAATACCAAGAGAAATTCATAAAATATCTTATATTGAGCCCCTACTATGTAGCAAGAACCATGTCAGACATAGTAGGGGGACAGAAAGGAAAGGGGTTATAGATGCAAGGGAAATAGAAAATTTGTGTCCTATGTAATCATTTTCTAGGTAGGAAGACAAGACAGTAAAAATAAATGAAGTAGCTAGTCCAGCTGCATCCCCTCTCAGTCCCCATAAAGACTCCCCTCTGGATATGTGACATTTCTTTGTAACATATAACTTGGAATTCTTTTCAACAATCTCTAAGACACAGAAAATTGCATAATGAGTTGAAAAAGCAAAAGTATGCAAGGGTCAGTTACAGAAGTGAGAAGCAGGGCAATATATAATATAGTAGGAACTTGCAGAGAGGGTGGAGGTGTGGCAGAGCTGTGGTCAAGCGGAAACATGCTTACTCTGCCAAAAAGAATTCAAATTTATATTAAAAGCCAAACCAAACTAAAACAAAACACAGAAAACTCTAAAGTAAAACTTTATAACTCATTGCACAGTTAATTATGGATTTATGTTCCCTAAATATAGGCTTTAAAATATCTCTCAATACAAGGCATTTTGATAGACTACTGCTGGTAGTGAATTTAGAAACAGAGAATTTAACACTCAAATATTGTACACAGTACTCACAGTGGGTTTTTACTTAATTATTGTGCTTCTGTGTATCAACAGAATAACAGCTACAATCATGCTTAGAATAAAAGACCTACAGAATTTAAAAAAAAAAGGGGGGGGGTGCTCATGCCTGCTGAACAAAATAAGTCTGTCAGATGTGATCTCTGCCCTTAACTGTGTTCCTTGGAAGACTAGGCTATCAATCAGTTCAGCAATATGTATTGACTGAACATTCACTTGCTTGAGAAAGAACTATCAGAGTACCTAAAACACATATGAATCAAGATATTAAATAACTTAGGTTGAAAAAATGAGTTGTTTCATAGCCAAGAGATGTGATGACCACATCTAATGTGCTATCCTGGATGGGATCCTGGAACAGAAAAAGGACATTAGATAAAAACTAAGGCAATCTGATTCAAGTCTGGACATTAGTAAATAATAATGTATCAGTATTGGCTCATTCATTACAACAAATGTACCTGTATTGTGTGTGTGTGTGTGTGTGCACACACGTGCTATCATGTACAACTCTTTGAGACCCCATGGACTGTAACCCACCAGGCTCCTCTGTCCATGGAAATTTCCAGGCAAGAATGAATACAAGAGTGGGTTGCCGTTTCTGCTTCCAGGGGATCTTCCTGACCCAGGGATCAAATCCCACATCTCTTGGGTCTCCTGCATTGAGGCAGATTCTTTACCACTGCACTACCTACTCTACTAATATGTTATTTACAGATGGAACTGGGTGCCGAATATGTGGGAACTCTCTGTACTATCTTTTCAATTTTTTGGTAAATCTAAAACTGTCCTAAAGAGTTAAGTTTTAAAAAAATTAATTAATATTATTATGGTGAATTCAGGCCTTTTGAGTCCCAGGTCCCTCGCTTTTCCCACAGATAGGAGTTTGTAACCTCTTTGTGTCATGGAAGACTTTGGCAGTCTGAGAAGCATAACTGCATTAAGAGAGAAGATTGCAAAGGAAATAAGTGCTATTGAAATAGTTATAATAGTAAAAAAAAAACAAAACAAATTTGCAATATACTAATGTGTGTTGTCATAGTGCATCAAATACAAGATCCAATGACAGGCTTCTTACCTACTATAATTTGGAAATGTGATGAGCATAAGTGATAATTTAAGATACCTGCACCTACTGAAATACAATACAAAAATATTTTTTATCTCCATGGGTGCAAGTCGCAAGTATTAAAACTGCTATGGCTTGTTGCCTCCATTCGTAATTTTTAAGACAGTTAAATTTCAGTTGAGTTCAGTCGCTCAGTTGTGTCTGACTCTTTTCGACCCCATGAATCGCAGCACGCCAGGCCTCCCTGTCCATCACCAACTCCCGGAGTTAACTCAAACTCATGCCCATTGAGTCAGTGATGCCATCCGGCCATCTCATCCTCTGTCGTCCCCTTCTCCTGTCTCTAATCCCTCCCAGCATCAGGGTCTTTTCCAATGAGTCAACTCTTCGCATGAGGTGGCCAAAGTACTGGAGTTTCAGCTTCAGCATCAGTCCTTCCGATGTACACCCAGGACTGATCTCCTTTAGGATGGACTCCTTTAGGTTGGATCTCCTTGCAGTTCAAGGGACTCTCAAGAGTCTTCTCCAACACCACAGTTCAAAAGTATCAATTTTTCGGGGCTCAGCTTTCTTCACAGTCCAACTCTCACATCCATACATGACCACTGGAAAAACCATAGCCTTGACTAGATGGACCTTTGTTGGCAATGTAATGTCTCTGCTTTTTAATATGCTATCTAGGTTGGTCATAACTTCCCTTCCAAGGAGTAAGCATCTTTTAATTTCATGGCTGCAGTCACCATCTGCAGTGATTTTGGAGCCCCAAAAAATAAAGTCTGACACTGTTTCCACTGTTTACCCATCTATTTCCCATGAGGTGATGGGACCAGATGCCATGATCTTAGTTTTCTGAATGTTGAGCTTTAAGCCAACTTTTTCACTCTCCTCTTTCACTTTCATCAAGAGGCTTTTTAGTTCCTCTTCACTTTCTTCACCCTTATGACACCCGTAAGAGTGGTGTCATCTGAATATCTGAGGTTATTGATATTTCTCCCAGCAATCTTGATTCCAGCTTGTGCTATTTCAGTTAGAAGTTATGAAAAAGAGTTGTGTATTCTTATCCGAGTTCATAGGACACACACACCTCCACCATCTCCTGCGTTCTATGGATAGGGGTCCCTGGGCTAGGGAAGTACTTGTACTTTCAGCCTCTCTAAGTACAAAATTGATTGCAGTTCTGTGAAATCAGTGGTCTTTGTGATCTTGGACCTGTGTCTGCTTGGATTCTGAAAGAGATTTTTGGAAGGATGCAGTATTGTAGTTTCTCTCTCCTTTACCATACAAAGCCTCAGCTTTGCTCATCTTATTCTCCTTCCTGGTCTGATGTTCTTGGTACACTTATGACAAAGTTAGAGATGATTTTGAATGTTTATCACTTTTTTGTTATTTACAGAATGAATCTATACCTTTCTCTAGTTATATTTTCTTCCTGTCCTAACTCTCCAGGTAGCAAGTTCCACATGCTTAACTAGGTGCTTTATTACAGAAGTACTGTGAACTTGTTCCTAACCTTTCCAAAGAATAGTTTCTCTAATAAATGGTGAAAAATATCCCACATTCAAATCAAGTTTCTGAAGAACTTACTTGTATAAATCCCATTAAAACCATGCTCAGTTTACACCTTAGCAGCCATAGATACTGAAATATCCCCTTGAAGCTGTGGCTTTCCAGAGTTCTCTGCTGCAGAGTTCTCTTCTCATCAGGTTACTAGGAAGAGAAATCCCATGGTTTCCAATCCATACTTTCCAACAAATGCATAGTATCCTGCTCAGAAATAGCCAGTGACTAGCAGCTTGGCAGTGCCAAGTAAAATTTGGTAAGTAAACACTTAGAAATATTCCCCTTGTGGCTTTCTTTGTCTTTACACCAACTTACCTGTTGATGGTATCTCAGTGACTCTTTCCCACTAGAGCAGTGTTGGCCCCACAAATCGGAATTTCTCTTTGCTGAGAACAGAGTCTGGCAACCATTCAAAAACAAGTAATCTGAAAACACTTACCTGCCTAAACCAATCTTCCTTTTGATATGCCGGCTCTGGCGTTGCCAAACTTGGAGACGTCTCAAACAATGTGTTTTGTTTCTGAAAAACAGAATTAATCTACAGTGATTAAAGTCTGACACAATGTCCTCAAGCCATCCTTTATTTTTGTTTTATTATGAGCTACTTTGCCTAAAGCAATTTAATAAAGTCTGAAAAAGACTAGATAAAATCAAGGGAGATAGTTGACTTGATCCTATTTGATTTTGACCAGATACTTCCAACTAATTACTAATTCCTGGTAATGCTGCCATGTTAAAATACAGATATGTGGGTTTACAAGAGCAGAGGCTATTTATGTTGTTTTTCTATTCAAGCAGAAATATGCCTGGACTTGCGGGATATCTGTACACTTAGAAAAACTTAACTGTTTAGCTGCTTTTGTCCTGAAATACAAAAATAATATATATCCTTGAGTGGGTCTTTTACTTTTCTGTGATGCAGTGCTGGGAGCTCAGTGAAAGAATGCCACATTAGTCCAACAGAGCTGCTGGCTCTCCTTTGGCAAGCTTTATGCCAGTAGCAAAAGTATCCCTGTGTATTTGCCCCCTTCCCCCTTCGTGGTTTCAGAGTCTAGAGCCTTACACCCAAAGCAAAGGGGAGAAATAAGATCAATCCAGATAATTTCAGACCCCACTCCAAGAATAGTCAACTTTTGCTTTCCTCCTAAAAGAAGATCTTCCCAACCCAGGGATCAAACCCAAGTCTCCCTCATTGCAGGCGGATTCTTTACCAGCTGAACCACCAGGGAAGCCCAAAGAAGAATCAGTATTTTTTATCTCTAATATGAGGGAAATTGGCTTACTAGTTTTCATAAGATTATCTTTTTCCATATTCACCATCTCTCCCCTGTGGAGCCAGAGTGGGGATTTGCAAGTAACAGAAACTGGCTGCGTAGAGAGAACCAGAGGGCATTGCAGGAGCCAGGGCTTGGGCCACGCAGACTTTGGGGCAGACAGACTAACGAGAGCCACTCCAGACTCCCCACACCTCGGGGGGCTCTGAGGGCCCTGGTCAACATCAGGCAGCAATGAATGTGATATATTTGATACTGATTATTTCCCTCTTATTTCTGAGAAGAAAAAAAAAAAAAACAACGATTAACAATAAACTTTGTTCATTTGAACTGTGCTTTATAGGGCTTCCCAGCTGGCTCAGTGGTAAAGAATCTGCCTGCCAATGCAAGAGACACAGGAGATGCAAGAGATTCGAGTTCAATCTCTGAGTTGGGAAGATTCTGTGGAGGAATCTTTGGGTCTGGAAGAGTCCCTGGAGGAGGAAATTATGGCTTGCAATTTTCTTAGAGCTGTGAATTCTTGTCTTTTTGACCTAACCAATAAATTGTATCGGGACTTCTCTAGAAATGCTCACTTTTAAATATGCCGGTTCTAATAACACTTTCATTTCATTTAAAAAGAAGGGATATTTTAAAACCTCAGAAAAGATAAGGAAGGACATAAATTAAGAACAAAGAACAGTTGTTTTAGTAAGCTTTATGAAAAACTGATTATGCATCCTTTTTTTGGTTTTTCTTGGTTATGTTCATCTGTTTTTTAATTTTACCACTGTCTAACTTTTAGGAATTATTGCTTTAGACAATAATTTGGCTAGGACAATAAATCAGGAAATAGCATGCAAGCCTGTGGCAGCTATAAAAATGTGCTCCTCACATGTCCTGCTGCAGGAGTGGGACTGAGAAAAGACAGAGCCGTGACCCACGGACCCAACCCAGGCCAAGGTTGCACACAGCAGCAGTGACGAGGCAGGTCCGTTCTGCCAAGATGCAGGACTCCTCGGATGCGTGCCTGTGGCTGAAGCCCTCCCCTTGGGCTGGCAGATACTTTCTTAGAACCGAGGTGTACTCTGTGCCTGTCTGTCCTTCCTTCCCTCTCCTTCATGGGAAGAGTTACACCTGATCACAGGCTCAGGGATCTCCATACCTCATCCAATGCCCTCCACCTTTTCTCTTGGATTTCTTCCGTCTCTTACAGGTTCAATCCTGTCCAGGTTCCTTAGAGGACCCGAGCCAGCACAAAGTCCTTTCCCACCCACTGTTTCATTCACTTGCACCTCACTCCACACTGGGAGAATTCAAGAATGGGTACAGAGAATGAGAGACTTGAGTGTGTTTCATTCATGCCAAAGTTAGGATGAGAAGCCAGAAGTTCCAACTCTTAAGACTGAACTTGCCATTTTATCACAAGATTTCTTCTGAAGGAATCACTCTTCAATACAAAGCAGCCTGTTTGAGAAGAAATATCTAGATTGTAAGAACTCCAGTGAATTTTCCAGTGATAATTTCCAAGCGATTGTGCCACCTCTCTGGAGTAGTCGTTTTCAAATATTTTTAAGCCATGGACTTCTTTCTTCAAGTTAAACCCTCACTGAAGCAGAGGCAGGCCTGAGGCACAGCTGGGATGGTAGGTGAAGTGGCCAAAGGGAGGCCTAATATCAACTGCTAGGCTTCCTGCTCCCTCACCCCCAGCCACTGCTGCTTGAGATGCCCTTTTCAAGAACCCCTGAGCTCCACAAGCATGGTAGTGAAACCTCTGCTTAAACTGTTGATTTTTTTTCCCAATTATTTTTATTAGTTGGAGGCTAATTACTTTACCATATTGTAGTGGTTTTTGCCATACATTGACGTGAATCAGCCATGGATTTACATGTGTTCCTCATCCTGAACCCCCCTCCCACCTCCCTCCCTATCCCATCCCTCTGGGTCATCCCAGTGCACCAGCTCCAAGCACTTGTCTCATGCATCCAACCTGGACTGGTGATCTGTTTCACACTTGATAATATACATGTTTTGATGCTGTTCTCTCAGATTACCCCACCCTCACCTTCTCCCATGGAGTCCAAAAGTCTGTTCTGTATATCTGTGTCTCTTTTTCTGTCTTGCATATAGGGTTATCATTACCATCTTTCTAAATTCCATATATATGCGTTAGTGTACTGTATTGGTGTTTATCTTTCTGGCTTACTACACTCTGTATAATGGGCTCCAGTTTCATCCACCTCATTAGAACTGATTCAAATGTATTCTTTTTAATGGCTGAGTAATATTCCATTGTGTATATGTACACAGCTTTTTTATCCATTCGTCTGCTGATGGGCATCTAGGTTGCTTCCATGTCCTGGCTATTATAAACAGTGCTGCAATGAACATTGGGATGCATGTGTCTCTTTCAGATCTGGTTTCCTCGGTGTGTATGCCCAGGAGTAGGATTGCTGGGTCATATGGCACAAACTGTTGATTTTTAAATAGTATCTCACAGAGAGGCCCTCTCAGTCTAATCACAAAGGAGAAAGAATGTCAAGCCAGGGGCTCTGGCTCCCAGGCTACCTCAGGGGAAGCTACTGTGCTTTAAGCTGTTAGTCTATGATTCCTTAGAAGCGTCCCTTTGAAGCAAGTGTTCTGTAGCCAAAATATTTTTTCAAACATATATTTTTGAAATAAATATATTTGAAAAACTCCTGCTCCAGAACACTGTACAGAAAGTGAAGAAAGAAAGTGAAGTTTCTCAGTCATGTCCAACTCTTTGCAACCCCATGGACTGTAGCCTACCAGGCTCCCCTGTCCATGTAATTCTCCAGGCAAGAGTGCTGGAGTGGGTTGCTATTTCCTTCTCCAGGGGATCTTCTGACCCAGGGATTGAACCCAGGTCTCGCGCATTGTAGGCAGATGCTTTTACCATTTGAGCCACCAGGGAATGCTGGTGGCATAGAGGTAAAGAGGTACCTCTGAGGTATAAGAGGTACAGAAAGGACTTCTTATAAACCATGGCCTTTCTTCCTTACATTGTGGCCACATCTATGAACATCTGGAACAGAGGAACTGGAATACAATCTCAGTCATCTGATTCATCCCAGTGTAGCCCAGCTGAACTGATAGGGAGTTCTGCAGCCAGCGGACAAAGGAGCCCTCCTCTTCTGGGCCTGGTTCCTTTGTCTTGGGACAGGTCAGTAGCTGTCCTGCTTGGCAGTCAGAGGAGTGTGTCTTCAGGTGCCCTCACCAAGTGCAGGCTCAAGTTCTCCACCCCTGCTATTGCTCTTCCTGGAAATGCTTTCCTCCACGTGTCTGCTTGGTTACCTCTCTCACTACCCTTATGTGAAAGTTGCTCAGCCGTGTCCAACTCTTTGCGACCCCACAGACTGTAACCCGCCAGATTTCTCTGTCCATGGAATTCTCCAGGCCAGAATACTGGAGTGGGTAGCTGTTCCCTTCTCCAAGGGATCCTCCCAACCCAGGGATCGAACCCAGGTCTCCCACATTTGCAGGCAGATTCTTTACCAGCTGAGCCACCAGGGAAGCCCTCACTTCCCTTATGGCTCTGCACAAATGTCACCTCATCAGAAAGGTACCCCGGATGACATCACATAAAATATCAGCCCACCTCATCTCTTGCACCCCGCTTACTCCTCACCAACTTTTCCTGTCTGCCTTCCTCAGCTCTGCTCTTCTTCATGGTATTTATGCCATCTAACATATTGGATACTTGTTATTAATGCCATTCCTCCAAGAAAAGAAAAGCTCTACAAAGGCATAGAGTTCATGTACACACATGTACACCCATGGTTGATTCAAGGCAAAACCAATACAATGTTATAAAGTAAAATAAATAAATAATTTAAATTAAAAAAAAAAAAACACTTAAAGGCATAGAGTTTTTCTTTAGAGCCACCTCCCTTGTGCTTAGAGTAGTATCTGACACAAAGAAAGCACTCAAACGTGTTGAATGATTAAATGAATAAATGATAATATCTTGGAATTTTTAAGCAAAAGTAATTTATTCAGGACAGCACCTATGTAAAAGGGGAGAGAAGTAGGCTAGGGGAATCTGAGCTGAGAAAAAGAAGGTTGCAAGAAGATCCTTGCTCTGTCCAGTGAGTTAGCCTGCATCTCATCTTTACTACATACATATGGCAACCACTTGTCCAAGACTTGAGGATCATATCATATATTCTATTGATTTCCCCTATGGTTAATTTAATTCCTTCCAGACAATATGTCAATAACATTGGATTTAAAAACTATGTAGTCACTATATCTATATGCATAGAGAGTTGCAAATTCCAGGTCTGCAAATATCCACAGCAAAAATATGATATATTTTATGTTTGTGTTTACAGACTCAGAACATCTTACACACTGAATTTTTGTTTATTTTCTAGCCACAGTAAAGTCATTTTTGATTGTTTGCTGGCCCAGTTGAGTTCTGCTCCCCCAGAATCTCTGTAGGAAGCCTACTACAGAGTGCTTCAGCCAGTTTTTCAAAGACAGTAGCCCTCGCAAGCTGGAATACTCTGCCAGAATATTATATTGTGAATACATTAGCAGTTGTTGTTCTTCAGTTGCTAAGTCATATCCTACTTTTTATGACCCCGTGGACTGCAGCACATCAGGCTTCCATGTCTTTCACTACTCCCAGGGTTTGCTCAAACTCATGTCCATTGAGTTGATGATGCCATCCAACCATCTCATCTTCTTTTGTCTCCTTCTCCTGCCCTCAATTTTTCCCAGCATCAGGGTCTTTTCCAACAAGTTGTCTCTTCACATCAGGTGGCCAATGTATTGGAGCTTCAGCTTCAGCATCAGCCCTTCTAATAATATTCAGGATTGATTTCCTTTAGGATTGACTGGTTTGATCTCTTTGCTGTCCAAGGGGTTCTCAAGAGTCTTCTCCAGCACCACAGTTTGAAAGCATCAATTCTTCAGTGCTCAGTCTTCTTTATGGTCCAACTCTCATGTCCATACCTGACTACTGAAAAAATGATAGCTTTGACTACATGGACCTTTGTTGTCAAAGTGGTGTCTCTACTTTTTTAATGCACTGTCTAGGTTTGTCTAGCTTTTCTTCCAAGGAGCAAGTGTCTTTTAATTTCTTGGCTGCAGTCACTGTCTGCACTGATTTTGCAGCCCAAGAAAATAAAGTCTGTCACTATTTCCATTTTTTCCCCATCTATTTGCCATGAAGTGATAGGGCCAGATGCCATGATCTTAGTTTTTTGAATGTTGAGTTTTAAGCCAGCTTTTTCACTCTCTTCTTTCATCTTCATCAAGAGGTTCTTTAGTTCTTCTTCACTTTCTGCCATTACAGTGCTATCATCTGCTTATCTGAGGCTGTTGATATTTCTTCTGGAAGTCTTGATTCCAGCTTGTGATTCATCCAGCCCAGCATTTTGCATGATGTGTTAACATACAAATATTATCAATATATTAGTATTATTTGCTGGTATATTTTTTCACTAAAATATTCTTCCAGAAGCACATTAGGATTTAATGCCAGTCCACAGCAATCTGCACTTAAGAGAATCCAAGTTAGACTGTTCTCAGCAGTAGCCAAGGGACAAAAATTCTTTTTTTTAATTAATTAATTTGTTTTAATTGGAGGCTAATTACTTTACAATATTGTGGTAGCTTTTGCCATACATTGACATGAATCAGCCACGGGTTTACATGTGTCCCCTATCCTAAACCCCCCTCCCACATCCCTCCCCATCCCATCCCTCTGGGTCCAAGGAACAAAACTTCTTAAGCAAATCAACCAAATTAAAAGGGAATCAAACTTTGTAGACAATGTCAGATAATGTCTTTTATTACTCTAAATCCTTCTTTCAAAGTGCTTACTTTCTCTCAGAATTAATAACATAGTGGAAATAAGAGTTCAAGAGAAGCAGTGTGAGTAAAGGAAATCAACCCCTTTAAATCCTTGTTTGGCTCTTTCTTGGTCCCGGGTTTGAGTCTGTCATTTTGAGTCTCCTAGATTGGCTTCCTCTAGGTTTTCTTCTTCTCTTCCTCTTAAGAGAGAGAGAAAGCGAGAAAGAAAATCTATTTATGAGACAGAGATCCTGTCTCATATGTCTTTGTCCAGAGTTCATACTCAATAAATGTTTGCTGAGCTCAAGGTGTCTCCTCCCCTGTAAGAGGTGAAGCCATTTAGAAGGTGTTAGTGCTTACAGGTTAGGCAATTCAATCAGGCCTTCATAGTGGCTTTAAGCACCTTCTTTGATGTCAGTAGTGGAAGGATTTTAGGAACAATAAAGTTGCAATGATTTGGTAGGAAGACAATTATTACCCTCAGATCACATTCAGAGCCCCTCCCCCACCTTTTTCTCTTTCTCTTTCCTGTTTACTCTCTGCCTCTTTCTTCATAGTTCATCCTTCCAAAACTTTTTGTCACCAGCACAAAGACCCAGTGCTAGCATCTTTTTATTCAAGAGTCCAAGGTCCTTCTGTCATATTTTGATGGAACTCATCCAAGTGTCTATTTTTTCACGGCAGATTAGACATGGAATTGATCCTTCCAACATCTAAGGGGATTCTATGAAATCAAACACCACATTCTTCTGGTAGTTTTATAGGAGTTCTTACAGGCATACCTGCCTACTTGCAATTTTAAATTAATTAATTAGCTTATTTATACTGTTGCTGAGAGACCCCCACTACCTCTGTCCTTGCCCTGACACAAAGGGAGTGATAGCACTTTCTTTTCAGTCTGACTTTTGGTGACTATAAGAACTATTATATATATATATATATATATATATATATATATATATATATATATAAAAGAACTATTTTCATCTCATTGTTTAAAGGTAATTTTCTTTTTGATTCAGAGAGCTCCTGAATTCCATTAAAATCACGAAACTGAGTCACAGAATCATAGAAATGTAAACCTAAAATGGATTATAAAATCATCTAGTCCAACTCTTTTATATTCTATATTAACTCATTCAGATTTTCAAGAAACACATATTTAGCCTCTACTACCTGCCAGGCATTGGGCTAGTTACTGAGGTCACATCCTTTCAGGAAAAGGAAACACATAAATAAGTACTAGGCAATGTGATTCAAGTGCAAAAGAAGCCCAGAAGATGGGTCCCCATCTGCTTGTGGGGACCAGGGAAGGCCAGTATAGAAAAGAACACCTAGAAAGATTCAGGTACTGGATGTTGGGTGTTTGTTCTTCCTATTCTGGGTCAGGCTCTGCTCCAAGTGCCCCATATTTAGGAACTCCTTCATGCCTCACACAACCCTGTGAGGTAGAGATTTCTGTCATCTCCATTTTAGAGATGAGGAAACCCAGTACAGAAAAGGTTAGTAATGTGCCTGAGTAGCACGTCAGTAAGTGGCAGACCAGGAGCGTACCATCCATTGTTCATCCTCTTAACTGCAGTGCATCCTGCCACTAGGACTTTGCTGAAATTCCCTGGCTAAACATCAAGTGAGGGTTAAATCAAGGTGTTCAGGTTCCAGACTAACATTAAAGTCTTAACTCCCAAGACCCCGGAGTAAGTTTCTGTTTTTCTTAGTGGTCTGTCAGAGGCTGATGATTCTCAAAGTAGCTTCTTTAAAAAAGGTAAGATGTTCCCTAGAATAGCAACTTAGGGGTCCTTGTTTAGAAGTGTCAGGGCTTGGGGGAGGGAAATATGACAAATATAAGACTGAGCTTCCATTAAACAAAAATATACTGTGAGCAAAAGCCTGGTGTGTTTGGGTGAATGGTGAGTTTCTACCACTTGCAAGGTATAATAATAATCAGGTTTTCAAAATACTCTGCCAGACCCCACTGGCCTCTTTAAGATAGAAATCCAGAGACAGATAAAAGACTGTGTTCAGGTTTTATTTTAATCTCTGCCTCCCTACTTGTGGTCTTAGAGACCTTAGTATTGAAAGCAAATGATATTTCTACCTTCTTCCCAAGACAGGAATTTGCATTTTAATTTTGGAACACTTAGAGAAAAATCAAACGTAATGCTTTACTTACTTTTTTGAGACTTTTTCCTCCCTCTTTCCAGGAATAAAGATTACCGCTTACTGAGTTGTAGACTAAATACTATAAGTTCCATGACAGGACTAGTTACTGGAGCTGTAGAAAATGTGTCTGTGCTTTGCCCAGGAGGAAGGAGTCAGCTTCAAGGGGCTCCAGCATGAAATGAATTTGTATCAGAGCATAGAAATTAGTTTATCTTGAACTGAACTTCAGTTCAGGAAGTTTATATGTAAACAAGTGGAAAATATACTTTAGTATAGATGTGTTGAGTGTCCTACTTTGGTAAAGAAAATTGTTTATGTGTGTTTATCATCTTATTAGCAATTCCGAAGCTAACACGTAAGAGTTTGTCTATCAGCCTAGCCTCTGCTCAACTTGGTAAGGTGACCATGCAATTTATCATGCAAACTGGACACTTAGAAAGCATAAGTGTTAGAAAGTGAAAGTGTTAGTTGTTCAGTCATGTCCAAAAGCATAATGAGTACCATTATTATATACATTGGGACAGTGTATAAACCAGGTCTGAACCAGCAAACTACCATGAATGATCAACCTAATCATGTGCAAAATTCCCTTTTCAAGCAAAGTAAATTAACATGGCATCTGCAGACAGAGTATGATGGCAAGTACAGGGTCACATAAATGAAGGGCCAATAAGATGAAGTTTGCCACCTGAGACTACTTTCAACTTAGCAGTTTAAAGCTGGAAGGGACAGTGTAGTCATCTAGTTCAACCAGATGAGGATTTGAAAAGGAATTAGGGATTCAGGTAGCCTCCTTACAAAATAAAGACCTGATCCAGGACTCCTGACTCAACTACATCAAGCAGCCACTTGGATAGTTTCTGAGGCTCCACTGTAAGTTAAGTGGCTAAGGATCCAATAAAAGGAATATCTGGGGTTAATCATCAGTGTTCTTCCCACCTCCCATGAAACACCCTCCACATTTTCTGCCAGCTCTGGCAATAACAACACTTTCAGCTCTCCTTGTTGATGAACCAGTAGATAATAACAGTGGTAAATAACAGCACCAATTGCTTGAGCAGTGCACTTGGAATTGAGCAGGTTTGTTCTCATTAATTGTCATATTCATTAATCATTTATCTGGAAAATCAGTCACCACTCATTACCATCCTACAGAAAACAGAGATCAAAAAATAATGGCTCACTATTCAGGTCCGTTTTGATGAGCAGTGAAAAGGTCTCTGGAGAATCTGATACTGTAAATTAAAAATAAGAGCAGATGATAGTGGATGTTAAGAGAATGCCTGTGGTAGAGAGGGTGGGCCATGTGCAGGTTCTGAATGTTGGAGAGGGGATGATTAGCTTGACTGAAAAGGGGATGAGAAGGGTAATAGAAAAAGTTCAGAAAACCAATTTTGCATGGTGTCTACTCTAACAAAGAGATATGTCAAAGCTCCTTTAAAGTTAATGAGAAGCATGAACTTACATGTAGAGCAGGTGTGCGGTGCCCACAGCGCTCAAGAGTGTTTTCGCTACTTACGGAATCAAAGAACAGGAATTATCTCCTTAAAGGCAGGTTCCATTGCATATCTATCTCTAGTTCTTTACTATTTCCCCACAAATCAAGGTGAGCTGGCAGGAAGAGAGAAATGAATTAATTCTCAAGTATAGAATTAATTTTTTTTTCCTATCACTCACGAGCAGCACATTTTGTTTTATGCAATGAGCCCAGGAGGATTGGAATGGATACCTTTTGCAAAGCAAAGAGGAAAAAACACTGAAATTCTGGCATTGTTTGGAATGAGAGAGCAAGTCTCAAAAGAATATCAGTTTATCTGTGGCAAAATATCTTTACTGAATGAAACCAACATTTAGATGAAGATGGAAAAACTATATCAGTCATTTAGAATTTTAGTCACACTATAATCGATATCACCTTACTGCCTATTGCATATTTGGGACTTCATGGACACATATTTCAGTTTTCACCAAGATGTCGAATACCATGGAAGATTGATAGCTCTGCAGTGAACTCTTAACATATTTCTCAAGTCTTTTACTTTAGGTCTTCCAGAGTACCACTTAAGAAGCTCCCTTTTATTGGGCAGTGTCCAATAAGTATGCTTTAACTAAATTCAGTGCTTTTGAAACTTTTTTTTACTGCAGCTTACCTAAAAAATACATTTTAGGGCGAGTTCCCAAGATGGCAGAGTAGAAAGACCCTGAGCCCACCTCCTGTCATGGTCACATCAAAATTACAACTATGTACAGAAAAAAAACTATCAACAAAAAAGATTGGAACCTAACCAGAAAAGATCTTCTACAACTAAAGATATGAAGAAGGAATCACAAGAAGATAGGAACGAGAGGCAAAGTGACAATATAGTCAAGACCTACCCCCACAGTAGGCAATCCACAAATGGGAGAATAATTACAACTGCCGAGGCTTTCCCTAAGAAGCAGGGGGTCTGAACTCCACGTTGGCTACCCAGCCCAGGGGTCCTGTGCCTGGAAAATGAGATTTTGGCTTTGAAGGCCAGCAGGGCTTACTTTTGGGAAGCTCAGAGGCTCTTCTCTAAAAAAGTGCATACAAAAGCTCACATGCTGCTGACCAAGGGCAGAAGCAATAATTTGAAAAGATCTGGGGTCAGACCCACCTGCTGATCTTGGAGAGTCTCCTGGAGAGACAGGAGGCAACCAGAACTCACTCTGGGGGATACAGACACCGGTAGTAGCCATTTGAGGGCACTCATTCTACTGCATGGACACTGGTGCTGGCAAGGACCATTTTGGAATCCTCCCTCCAGCTTCATGAGCCTTAGGTCCCAGCCCTGCCCCCACTCACCAGCCTAGAGGCACCAGTACTGGGTTGCCTCAGACCAAACCACTAACTAGTTGGGAGGGGACACAGCACCACCCACCAGCAGACAGAATGCTTTAAGAGCCCCTGAACTCCCAGCTGCCTGTGGACACAGCCCTGTCCTCTGGAAGCCCAGGACCCAGCTCCACTCTCCAGTGCATAGGTGCTAGGCCCAGAAACCCAAGGGCAATGCAGACTCCAGGACCCAGCCCTACCCACTAGTGTGCAGGCAGCAGCCTCAGAATCCTCGGAGCTCTAACCCCACCACCAGCAAGCCTGTTTTAACCTCTGGACCAGCCTCATCTACAAGCAGACAGACAGCAGCCCCAGGACAACCAGTGACCCATAACCCTCCTTGGCAGGACTCAGCCAACTCCCAGCAGGCCAGTTCCAGCCCTGGGACCAGCTAAAGCCTGAGCCTTCCCCACATGCAGGTCAACACAAGCTACAGAACATCCTGGAGCCCATGGTCAGCTATGTCAGGAAACAGCTGCACCCACCGATCGTCCAACACCAGCTCTGGGAACCCCAGGCCTTGCAGTCAGACCCCAGGATACAGTTCTGCCCTCTAATGGGCCAGCACAATACCTAGGACCTGGCCTCACCCACCAGTGGGTGAGTACCAGCCCCAGGATCTCCTGGACCCCCAATTCCATCTACAAGTGAGCCAGCACTAGTCCCAGGACCCCAGGGTTCTACAGATAGCTGCCTCATGACCTGACCCTGCCAATCAATGCCAGCAGCCTCCACACAAGGCAGGACCTCCCAGCTAAGAGAACCGAAGACCAGCCACTCCTACCAGATCACCAACATTGGTCAGCCCACCACAACAGAAGGACCCATGCAGCCCACATAAGTGACACCCTAGAGCATATAGCTTTAGTTACCAAAGGGACGGGCTTCCCAAGTGGCGCTAGTAAGAGACGTGGGTTTGATCCCTGGATCAGGAAGATCTCCTGGAGGAGGGCATGACAACCCACTTCAGTATTCCTGCCTGGGAAATCTCATGGACAGAGGAGCCTGGTGAGCTATAGTCCATGGGGTTCCAAAGAGCTGGACACGACTGAAGCAATTTAGCACGCATGCACCAGAGGGGAGTGTGCTGCAGGGACACATAGGATTTCTCCTTCAAAAAGCCACTTCTCCAGAGTCAGAAAATGTAGCCAACCTACCAGATACATAGAAATAAAAACAGCAAGTTAGGCAAAATGAGGCAACAGAGAAATATATTCCAAATGAATGAACAAGGTAAAATCCCAGAAAAACTAAATTAGGTGGAGATGAGCTCAAAAAACAGTTCAAGGTAAGGTAGTGACTGTAAAGATGATCAAAGAACTCAGGAGAAGAATGGATGAACAAAGCAAGAAGTTAGAATTTTTTAGCAAAGAGAAAATATAAAGAGCAACAAAACAGAAATGAAGAGTACAATTGAAAAGAAAAATACACTAGAAGGAATTAAATGTAGACTAAATGATAACAGAGGAACAGATCAGTGAGCTGCAAGACAGAGTATTGAAAAATCACTGAGGCTGAACCAAAAAAGAAAAAGAATAAAAAGAAATGAAGACAGTTCTTCGAAGAGACCTCTGGAGTAATTTCAAGCATAATGGTTTTCTTCTAGGAGTTTTACAGTTTTAACTCTTACACCTACATGTATTACCTATTTGGAGTTAATTTTTGTGTATGATGTGAGGAAGGGGTTCATTTCCTTCCTGGGCATGTGGATATCCAGCTGTCCTAGCACCATTTCTTGAAACACTATTTTTCTCCATCAACAAGTCTGGGCAATATGCCTATCCTTATGCCAGGAGCACACTGTCTTAATTACTGTAGCTTTATATTAAGTTAAAAGTTGGGAACTATGAGTCTTTAGACATTTTTTTTTTCCTAAGATTATTTGGCTATTCTAGGACCCTTAAATTTATATATGAATTTCAGGATCATCTTGCCAATTTCTGGGGATAAAAAGGAAACTGGAATTGTGATAAACATTACATTCAATATAAGAATATGTAGACAATTGGAGAATATTTCAATCTTAACAAAATTATGTTTCTAATACATGAATATGAGATTTTTCCATTTTGCTTAGATTTTATTTGCTTAGATATTATTTACTTTCAACAATATTTTGAATCTTGTTTCCACATCTAGTTAAATGTTCATGTTTTGTATTTTATTCTATTAATATGGTGTATTGCACTGGTTGATTTTTATATTTAAAACAATCTTGCATTCTTGGGCTAAGTGCTACTTGGTCATGGGGGATAATTCCTTTTCTATATTTGGATCTGGTCTGCTAGTATTTTGTTGATGAGTTTTGTGTCTATAACCATAAAGAATATTGACTTGTAGTTTTCTGTATTTGTGATCTTTGTCTGGTTTTGATATCAGGGAATACTGGCCTCATATTTGGAGGGAAATTTTGTGAAGGATTCATAATAAGTGAATCATTAAAGGTTTGGCAGCATTCACCAGTGAAGTCATCTGGGTCTGGGTTTTCTTTGTGGACAAGTTTTAAAGAACTATTCAACCTTTCATTATTATAGATCTATTCAGACTTTCTCTTTTTACTTGAGTCAGTTTCTGTGGCTCATGTCTTTTAAAGAATTTGTCCTTTTCATTTAGGTTATTTAATTTGTTGGCAAATAATTATTCATAGTATTTTTTATGTTTGTTTTTATTTCTGTAATTTCAATAGTGATTTCCTTTCTTCCATCCTTGATTTTAGCAAGTGTTCTCTCTTTTTTCTTTGCAAGTCTAGTTGGATTTGTTCTTTTTCATTGTCTTTTCAAAGAACCAGCTTTTAGTTGCATTAACTTTTCTTTATTGCTTTTCTATTCTCTACTTTATTTTTGCTCTAATCTTTTTATTTCCTTCCTTCTGTTGGGTTTGGATTCTTTTTCAAATTTCTTGGTGTAAAAGGCTAGGTTATTTATTTGGGATCTTTATTTTTTAATGAAGACATTTACAGCTATAAATTTCCTTCTAAGCACTGCTTTAGACTCATACCATAGGTTTTGTTATGCTATGTTTTTTATTTTCACTCACCTCAAAGTATTTTCTAATTTCCCGTGTGATTTCTTATTTGACTCATTTATTATCTAGTACTGTGTTTTATTTCTTATTTGTGAGTTTCCCTAATTTCTTTGTTACTGAATTCTAATTTAATTCCATGTGTCCAAAGAACATATTTTATATTACTTCAATCCTTTCAAATGTATTAAGGCTTGTTTTATGTCCTAACATGACCTATTCTGGCAAATTTTCCATGTACATTTAAGGGAAATCTATATTCTTCTGTTGTTACATTGAGTCTTCTATAGATTTATCTGGATTATATTCTTATTCAAGTCTCTATTTTCTGGTTCTTGTTCTGCCTAGTTGTTCTATTTTTGAAAGTGAGATATTAAAGTCTCCAACTCTTTTGTGGAATTTTCTGTTTCCTCCTTGAGTTACCTCAGCTTTCACTTCATATATTTTGTGACACTATTGAAAGCTGAATATATGTTTACAATTATTATGTCTTCATGATGTAGCAACCCTTTATCATTATTAAATGTCCTTCATTGCCTCTAGTAACTAGTTTTGTCTTAAAGTCTATGTTGCTGATATCAAGTTAACCACTCTCACTCATTTTTGGTTATGGTTTGCATGGTATATCATAATCCCTTTGTTCACTGTCAACCTATTTGTAGCTCTGAATCTAACATATGTCTATTGTAATAACTATATAGTTGGATGTGTGTTTTTTCCATTCTGCCGATTTCTGCCTTTTGATTGGAGTTTACCATCCACTTACATTTAATTTAATAACTAACCAAGTAGTACCTTTTTACTATTGTATGTCTTATGTCTTTTTTGTTCTCCAGTTTCTTTATTACTGCCTTCTTTTGTGTCAGTAAATATTTTCTATTGTACCATTTTAACTCCCTTTATTGTTCCTTTCACTACCTTTTTTAGTTATTCATTAGTAGTTTCCTAGGAGATTAAAGATAGCATCTTATCTTAAAATAATCTAATTAAGATTAATTCCAACTTAATAATAGCATCACAGTAAACTGTGGAAAATTTTGAAAGAGATGGGAACACCAGACCACCTAACCTGTCTCTTGAGAAACCTGTATGCAGGTCAGGAAGCAACAGTTAGAATTGGACATGGACCAACAAACTGGTTCCAAATAGGAAAAGGAGTACTTCAAGCCTGTATATTGTCACCCTGCTTATTTAACTTATATGCAGAGTACATCATGAGAAACGCTGGGCTGGAGGAAGCACAAGCTGGAATCAAGATTGCCAGGAGAAATATCAATAACCTCAGATATGCAGATGACACCACCCTTATGGCAGAAAGTGAAGAGGAACTAAAGAGCCTTTTGATGAAACTGAAAGAGGAGAGTGAAAAATTTGGCTTAAAGCTCAACATTCAGAAAACTAAGATCATGACATCTGGTCCCATCACTTCATGGCAAATAGATGGGGAAACAGTGGCTGAATTTATTTGGGGGGGGGGGCTCCCAAATCACTGCAGATGGTGATTGCAGCCATGAAATTAAAAGACTCTTACTCCTTGGAAGGGAAGTTGTGACCAACCTAGACAGCATATTAAAAAACAGAGACATTACTTTGTCAACAAAGGTCCGTCTAGTCAAAGCTATGGTTTTTCCAGTAGTCATGTACGGATGTGAGAGTTGGATTGTAAGAAAAACTGAGCGCAGAAGAATTGATGCTTTTGAACTGTGGTGTTGGAGAAGACTCTTGAGAGTCCCTTGGACTGCAAGGAGATCCAACCAGTCCATCCTAAAGGAGATCAGTCCTGGGTGTTCACTGGAAGGACTGATGTTAAAGGTGAAGCTCCAATATTTTGGTCACCTGATGTGAAGAGGTGACTCATTTGAAAAGACCCTGATATTGGGAAAGATTGAAGGCAGGAGAAGAAGGGGACAACAGAGGATGAAATGGTTAGATGGCATCACTGACTCAATGGACATGGGTTTGGGTAGATTCCAGGAGTTGGTGATGGACAGGGAGGCCTGGCATGTTGCAGTTCATGGGGCCGCAAAGAGTCGGACACGATTGAGCGACTGAACTGAATAGCATATGAAAACTTTACTCTGGTAAACCTCTGATGCCTCCCCACTTCTCTGTGATATTACTGACAAACAAAATCTTTATGCATTATAAACCCACCAAAACAGCTTTCAAGATTAATCCTTTGTCTGTTGCTTCGTTTGCTATTATTTTCTCCCAATCTGAGGGCTGTCTTTTCACATTGCTTATAGTTTCCTTTGTTGTGCAAAAGCTTTTAAGTTTAATTAGGCCCCATATGTTTATTTTTGCTTTTATTTCCAATATTCTAGGAGGTGGGTCATAGACGATCCTGCTGTGATTTATGTCGGAGAGTGTTTTGCCTATGTTCTCCTCTAGGAGTTTTATAGTTTCTGGTCTTACATTTAGATCTTTAATCCATTTTGAGAAAAATAAATGACCCAATCAAAAAATGGGCCAAAGAACTAAACAGACATTTCTCCAAAGAAGACATACAGATGGCTAACAAACACATGAAAAGATGCTCAACATCACTCATTATCAGAGAAATGCAAATCAAAACCACAATGAGGTACCATTACACTCCAGTCAGGATGGCTGCTATCCAAAAGTCTACAAGCAATAAATGCTGGAGAGGGTGTGGAGAAAAGGGAACCCTCTTACACTGTTGGTGGGAATGCAAACTAGTACAGCCATTATGGAGAACAATGTGGAGATTCCTTAAAAAACTGGAAATAGAACTGCCATATGACCCAGCAATCCCACTTCTGGGCATACACACTGAGGAAACCAGATCTGAAAGAGACACATGCACCCCAATGTTCATAGCAGCACTGTTTATAATAGCCAGGACATGGAAGCAACCTAGATGCCCATCAGCAGACGAATGGATAAGGAAGCTGTGGTACATATACACCATGGAATATTACTCAGCCGTTAAAAAGAATTCATTTGAATCAGTTCTAATGAGATGGATGAAACTGGAGTCTATTATACAGAGTGAAGTAAGCCAGAAAGATAAAGACCGATACAGTATACTAACACTTATATATGGAATTTAGAAAGATGGTAACGATAATCCTATATGCAAAACAGAAAAAGAGACACAGATGTACAGAACAGACTTTTGGACTCTATGGGAGAAGGTGAGGGTGGGATGTTTTGAGAGAACAGCATTGAAACATGTATATTATCTAGGGTGAAACAGATCACCAGCCCAGGTTGGATGCATGAGACAAGTTATCAGGGCTGGTGCACTGGAAAGATCCAGAGGGATCAGGTGGAGAGGGAGGTGGGAGGGGGGATTGGGATGGGGAATACATGTAAATCCATGGCTGATTCATGTCAATGTATGACAAAAACCACTACACTATTGTAAAGTAATTAGCCTCCAACTAATAAAAATAAATGGAAAAAAATGCAGAGAAAAAAAAAAACAGCTTTCAAGTTATTGCTTGTGCAACTGTATTTTAAAATCAGACTGAGAAGAAAAGAATCATCAAAATTATATTTATACTATTTTTATACTTATTTGTATGCTGCTGCTGCTACTAAGTCGCTTCAGTCATTTCTGACTCTGTGCGACCCCATAGACGGCAGCCCACCAGGCTCCCCCGTCCCTGGGATTCTCCAGGGAAGAACACTGGAGTAGGTTGCCATTTCCTTCTCCAATGCATGAAAGTGAACAGTGGAAGTGAAGTCGCTCCATCGTGTCTGACTCTTAGCGACCCCATGGACCGCAGCCTACCAAGCTCCTCCATCCATGGGATTTTTCCAGGCAAGAGTACTGGAGTGGGGTGCCGTTGCCTTCTCCACTTATTTGTATAGTTGCCTTTATTTCTGACCTTTGCTTATTTCATGTGCATTTGACTCATTGTCTACTGTCATTTCATTTAAGGCTAAAAAAATTCTCTAGTTCTTTTAATAGGGCAAGTCTTTTAGTGATTAATTCTATCATTTTTTTTTTTCATCTGTAAGTGTCTTAATTTCTCCTTCATTTTTGAAGGATAGTATTGCTGGATATAGAATTCTTTGTTGACTGTCTTTTTCTTTTATCACTTCAATATGTCAACCTACTGCTTTCTGAACCCCAAGTTTCTGACGAAAAATCAACTCAATCTTTTTGAAGACTCCTTGAACATAATGTGGTGTGGTTTTGCTTTTACTGCTTTCAAGATTTCTTTTGTCTTTATCTTTTGACAGTTTTACTCAAGTGTATCTACATGTGGATCTTGTTGAATTTGTTCAATTTGAAGTTCATTAAGTTTCTTGAGTGTGTAGATTAATGGGTTTTTTAAATCACATTTAGGAAGTTTATGGCTATTGTTTCTTCAAGAATTCTTTGTACTCTTTCTCTCTGTTTTCTCTTTCACCATGTTAGTATACTAGACAGTGTCCCATAGGTATCTGAGACTTGCTTTTAAGCTTATATTACACCATGACAGCCTTCATTCTAGAGCTAATTCTGCCACATTACTGATTCAACAATTTCCCAGTTACTTGTGAATTACAAGGTTTTCTCACAGACTGAGTGATTCAGCTTGTTGGTTATTCTGACTGTGTTATACAGCTATGATTATGTAATCTTTACTCAGCCTTTCTTGTGAAGTATCAAATGAACAGATTTTTAAACAAATAGGAAATTGAATGCGTGGGTGAATTAGAAGAACAACCTATACCAAAATGCAGAGCTTTACAACATGGATGTATTGCTCAAAAGTTGCAGACTTTCTGGGAATGTATCTTAAATGATCTAAGGAACCTCCTTATATAAACCTAATAATTTTGTAAAAAGAAAATTCCTTTTGAAACACAGAAAATCACCAAAATTACCTCATGTCTCAGCAGGTTTTGATTTCAATAAGTTGAATTTTTAAAAAAAAGCTCTATTCCTGTAAAGGACTGAGTCAACAGTCCTAAAGTTTCACTCAAAGGTCATCTCATGAAGTGAACACAGATCAAAGCTGAGTCTGAGGGCTTTTCTGAAGCACTTTGTTCTCACCTTATCTAGGTGTACACACTGGCTCAGGTGATGAGTCCTTTTTTTTTTTTCTTTTCAAAGTCTGTCGCAGGCTCCTGTTCTGTTCCCACAGGAAGACAAACATGCTACTTTGTATCTGAATCTAACTTGAATTTGCTTTTCTGATTAGGACTGCTAATGACAGGCAGTCCTGCTGCTGAAGATATTTTGATGATTCAGTTCTTCAGCAGGCATTTATGAAGTCTACTCTGTGCTCAGCAATAGAGGAAGAGATGAAAAAAATAGTCTGTGTCCCCAGTGAACTCATAGTCTACTGAGTAGAACTGATTGTTAGGCAATTGCTATTTAAAGATTATTTATTTTCACTATGGAGCTTTCCTGATAGCTCAGTTGTTAAAAAATAAGCATGCAATGCAGGAGACCCTGGTCCAATTCCTGGGTTGGGAAGATCCTCTGGAAAAGGGATAGGCTACTCACTCCAGTATTCCTTCACTTCCCTTGTGACTCAGCTGGTAAAGAATCCACTTGCAATGCCGGAAACCTGGATTTGATCCCTTGGTTGGGAAGATACTTTGGAGAAGAGAAAGGCTTCCCACTCAAGTATTCTGGCCTAGAGAATTCCATGGACTGTATAATAATGTATCTTCCTTTAATAATGTCCATCTTGCTCTGCAATAATATAGTAAAACCTTTACATGTAAAATGCCATGGAGAAATAGGGGAATATTCAAAATGTGAAGGTGTTGGTATTAAGTATTGACTATGTACCAGGTTCTATGATGGCTCAGATGGTAAAGAATCTGCCTGCAATGCAGGAGACCCAGGTTTGATCCCTGGGTCAGGAAGATCCACTGGGGAAGGAAATGGCAACCCATGCCAGTATTCTTGCCTGGAGAATCCCATGAACAGAGGAGCCTGGTGGGCCACAGTCTATGGGGTCGCCGAGAGTCAGACACAACTGAGTGACTGAACTGACTGAACTGAGATGGTTGCTTGGATTTGAGCAAACTGTTTCTCTGGGAAGTGAAGAGTGACCTCCTCACCCTCAAGGTCAGTTGGTCTCTGCACCAGAAGGATTTCTTGGCTAATGTAGTACATCCAGTCACTCAGTCATGTCTGACTCTTTGCAACCCCCTGGTTGCCAGACTCTTCTGTCCATGGAATTTTCCAAGCAAGAATACTGGAGTGGGTTGCCATTTCCTTCCCAGGGGATCTTCCCCACCTAGGGATTGAACCTGAGTCTCTTGGGTCTTCTGGCAAGAATTGGCAGGCAGATTCTTTACCATTGCACCACCTGGGAAGCCCCGAGTTAGTGTAGAGTTGTGTTTTACTCTGCGTTTTACTGGAATATTAAGAACTGGGGGCAGGTGCCTAAGGGGACAGAGCAAACTAGGCCAGTGGAGGGGAAGAACTTACTTCTTTTCATCCACTCATCTCTCCCGACCCTTCAAGCAGCACCCTCAGGCAGCATAGTTTTCTATTCCCTTTCGAATAAAGTCCTCTGATCAGTCTTAGTCCAGTAATTAAATGCTCAGTCCAGTATTTTAATCCCAATTTCATACTTTATTGAAAGGAAAGCTTCTCCTTTCCTCTCATTCTGGGCCACTTCCATCCAAGACTTCTACAATGGGGAAAGGAGACATGATCTACCTTTCTATTTCCCACCCTTGCACTTTCCTCCTTCTCACTGTAAACCCTCCAGGTGTAATCAGGAGTTGGGGGATAGTGAAAGGAAAGTTCTACTGTTTGGAAGAGATCACCCGACACCAATGTCCTCAGTGCATGGCAGATTCCCAACTCTGATTCATTTTCTCATGGGTAGTTTTCTTCTGGGTTTCTCAACTATTTTCTCACGCTGTGTGCTTAATCTCTCAGTCATGTCCGACTCTTTGTGATCCCATGGACTGTAGCCTGCCAGGCTCCTCTGTCCATGGAGATTCTCCAGGCAAGAATATTGGAGTAGGTTGCCATGCCCTCCTGCAGGGGACCTTCCCAACCTAGGGATTGAACCTAGGTCTCCCGCATTGCAGGCAGATTCTTTACTATCTGAGCCACCAGATAGAAGCCCATGAATACTGGAGTGAGTAGCCTATCCCCTCTTCAGGAGATTTTCCCAACCCGGGAATCGAAATGGGGTTTCCTGCATTGCAGGCGGATTCTTTACCAGCTGAGCTACCAGGCAAGTCCCAGGAACATGAAATAAGAATTCTTAAGAGATTGGCAACCTGGCTGACTGCTAAAGAATCAACCCTCCAGCCCTGGAAATCTAGCAGTCACACACACAGAGTCCATTGCCTCGCCAGTGGCTCTACTGGACAAAATCCACTTAAGCTGCCTCTAGGCCAACTCTCCCAAAGGGTCTCCATCAAGTCCAAAGTAAGCTCTCATGTTATCTGCCTGTGAAGCCTCACAAAAGGCAGTTACTCAATGCAACCCACATTCCTTCTCCTCTACCACCCCCCAAGCTTCTAGAATCTAAGAAATTTATCACTTTGGGGAAAAAACTCTACTCAGAAGGGATATATTTTCAGTTATTGAGATACTTTTCCATAAAATCCTCTCCCTCTTTTTCCTCTTCCTATACACTTGGTATTTGAAACCATAAAGAATACGGCATGTAATTCTGACTTTCCAGAACTTGTAACAACCTACAAGTTAGCACAAGCCTTCACCCAGTGGATTCAGAGCATGTTATTAATAGATTGAGTTCAATCAACCCCAGGTACTGTCCTACCCTCTTCTTCAGTGTAGAGGTTTTTCATTGCCTCAAAGATATCTTCCCTCTCCAACTACCAAGCACAGAGCTTTGGTTCAGCGAAATTCATTGTTAGTCATCTCTAGGACCCTGCTCTAAATCTGTCTGTCTCCCTACCCTGGTAAAATTAAACTGTCCAATCTAGAAACTGTAAACCAGATTCCATTTGTTTCTATCTTAAAGCTTATGCCAGTTGACCTAAAAGGCCCCCCTCTTTCTTATTTCCTTTTCTCCAGTGTAGCACCAACACAGAAGAAAAAAAAAATGACTATTTAGGAGCCAGATGGCCTCAAGGGCACGCTTGACGCAAAAACCCTTCAGTAACCTCAGAAACCCTGCTTTTCAGATCATAGAGCCAAGTCAATTTTGTTGAAGAAATGTGTTCTTTTAGCATTTCTTATTTAACCTTTCTTATAATATTGGTCTCCATTTTCATTTAACATCATCACTGCAAAGGCAGATGGAAATATTCTGATTTTTCTTCTAGAGATAGTATTCAAGTTTCTTATCAGCAGAAATAAGCAGAGAAGTTGTTTTTCTAAATACACATAGGTCTTTTGATTAAGGAAAGACTTTTTTTCAGTATTTAATAATATGTTAAACTTAATCATTGTGATAACAATGTATGTCATATAGTATATATCTCTTGACCACTTAAAGATTTATAGATTTCCATAATGTCATCCCTGAAAGACAAATAACATATGGTGGAATTTACTAACCATATGGCTTTATGGAAATGAAATTTCCATAAATGAATTGGAAGTCATAAATTCTATAAAGTCATAAAATTCATAATTCATAATATTCATATTTCATATGAATGAATGATGTGAATGAAATATTCATATGAATGAAATATGAATTCACTGTTCATAAAATTGATAATATTCATATTCATAATATTCACATTCATATTATATGAATATTCACATAATTCATAATATTCAATAAATTCATAAAATTCATGAATTCATAAATTCCATAAATACATAAAATTCATAAAATTCCATAAATTCATAAAAATCCATAAAATTGGAATTCATAAATTCCATGAATTCATAAAATTCATAAATTTCACAAATTCATAAATTCATAAAAATCCATAAAATTTGAATTCATAAATTCCATAAATGCATAAAAAGCATAGAATTCATAAAATTCACAAATTGCATAAGTTTCATAAAATTCATAAAATTCATAAAATTCACAAATTGCATAAGTTTCATAAAATTCATAATATTCATAAAATTCACAAAATTCATAAATTCCAGAAATTCATAAAATTCATAAAATTCATAATTCATAAATTCATAAAATTCCATAAACTCATAAAAATCCATAAAATTGGAATTCATAAAATTCATAAGTTTCATAAAATTCATAAATTCATAAATTCATAAAATTCCATAAATTCATAAAAATCCATAAAATTGGAATTCATAAGTTCATAAAAATTCATAAATTTCACAAGTTTCATAACTTTCATAAAATTCATGTTTCATAAAATTCATAAATTTCATAAGTTTCATAAATTTCATAAGTTTCATAAAATTCACAAGTTTCATAACTTTCATAAAATTCATAAATTTCATAAGTTTCATATAATTCACAAGTTTCATAACTTTAATAAAATCCATAAAATTCATAAGTTTCATAAAATTCATAAATTTCATAAGTTTCATAAAATTCATAAGTTTCATAAAAATCACAAGTTTCATAACTTTCATAAAATTCATAAATTTCATAAGTTTCATATAATTCACCAGTTTCATAACTTTCATAAAATTCATATTTATAAAATTCACAAAATTCATGTTTCATAAGCTTCAAAAAATTCACACCTTTCACAAGTTTCATAAAATTCACAAAATTCATGTTTCATAAAATTCATAAGTTTCAAAAAATTCATAAATTTCACAAGTTTCATAACTTTCATAAAATTCATAAAATTCATAAATTTCATAACTTTCATAAAATTTATAAATTTCATAAGTTTCATAAAATTCACAAGTTTCATAACTTTCATAAAATTCATAATATTTATAAAATTCACAAAATTCATGTTTCATAAGCTTCAAAAAATTCACACCTTTCACAAGTTTCATAAAATTCACAAAATTCATGTTTCATAAAATTCATAAGTTTCAAAAATTTCATAAATTTCACAAGTTTCATAACTTTCATAAAATTCATAAAATTCATAAATTTCATAACTTTCATAAAATTTATAAATTTCATAAGTTTCATAAAATTCACAAGTTTCATAACTTTCATAAAATTCATAAATTTCATAAAATTTATAAATTTCATAAGTTTCATAAAATTCACAAGTTTCATAACTTTCATAAAATTCATAAATTTCATAAGTTTCATATAATTCACAAGTTTCATAAATTTCATAAAATTCATAAATTTCATAACTTTCATAAAATTCATAAATTTCATAAGTTTCATAAAATTCACAAGTTTCATAACTTTTATAAAATTCATAAGTTTCATAAAATTCATAAGTTTCAAAAAATTCATAACTTTCATAAGTTTCATATAATTCACAAGTTTCATAACTTTCATAAAATTCATAATATTTATAAAATTCACAAAATTAATGTTTCCTAAGCTTCAAAAAATTCATACCTTTCACAAGTTTCATAAAATTCACAAAATTCATAAGTTTCATAAAATTCACAAAATTCATAAGTTTCATAAAATTCACAAGTTTCATAACTTCCATAAAATTCGTAAATTTCATAAGTTTCATAAAATTCGTAAATTTCATAAGTTTCATAAAATTCACAAGTTTCATAACTTTCATAAAATTCATAAATTTCATAAAATTCATAAATTTCATAAGTTTCATAAAATTCACAAGTTTCATAACTTTCATAAAATTCATAACTTTCATAAAATTCATAAATTTCATAAGTTTCATATAATTCACAAGTTTCATAAATTTCATAAAATTCATAAATTTCATAACTTTCATAAAATTCATAAATTTCATAAGTTTCATAAAATTCACAAGTTTCATAACTTTCATAAAATTCATAATATTTATAAAATTCACAAAATTAATGTTTCCTAAGCTTCAAAAAATTCATACCTTTCACAAGTTTCATAAAATTCACAAGTTTCATAACTTCCATAAAATTCGTAAATTTCATAAGTTTCATAAAATTTGTAAATTTCATAAGTTTCATAAAATTCACAAATTTCATAAGTTTCATAAAATTCATAAATTTCATAACTTTCATAAAATTCATAACCTTCACAAAATTCATAAATTCCATAAAATTCATAAATTCCTTAAAATTCATAAATTCCATAAATTTCATAAAATTCATAAAAATCCATAAAATTGGAATTCCTAAATTCCATAAATTCATAAAATTCATGGAATTCATAAAATCCCAAAATTCCAATAAATCCATATTCATAAATGAATATGGAAATGAATTCCATAAATGGAATTCTAAGAAGGAATTCATTGTTTTGCAGTGAAATTTTAACAGATGAGATTTGTAGCAAGACTGAATTTCTTTAAAATGACTCCTAGATAAGGAACAAAGAAACAACAATGAGGAGATTCAAAAATTAAGATTCAACTTATATTTTAAAAATAACTACTTGCTGGGTTATATTTGACTTCCATGTTAAAGTACCATTATTTTATAAAATACTGATTGCTAGTCGGTACCAGTAAGTAATTATATGATTGTAAATCAAAATACTTAAGAAACTCAAAATAACTATATTTTAGTGAAATTAATTAAACACTGCTATAAAACAGAAATACTTCCAATTTGCAAATATACATTTATAATTGGTGAAAAGTATGGTAGTAATAAATCTTATAGTGTGTTCTACTTAGAGGATATTAGCCAAAATTGCTTTTAGCTAATGTAAATAGCATGAGTTTTTTTTAGAGACAGAAAGATACAAGTTCCAGTTCTAAGTTTAACACTTTCTAAATGGAACTTTGAGCAATTTACTTGGCTTGTCTGAGACTAGTTCCCTCACCAATAAAATGGAATAATAATAATACTTTATCATTTGTAAAACTTAAATGACTTTTCTCACTTCTGATGAAGGCAAACTAAGAAATTCAAACCAACCTCCCCAAACAAACAACTAGAAGATAGTTTTGCATTTTTTTTTTTTAAGTATTCTGCTTGAATGTTCTGGAGAACCAATAAGACAATGAAGAATTAGAGGGACAGCATGACAGAAAAGAAAGGTTTAAGGTTAACAGAAGTAAGTTCACCTTGGGGACTCTTTCCCCACCAGTATCTGCTAGTTCTGAAAGAAGATACTAAGGAGCCTAAAAATAAGCAAAACTTTCAACTGACTCTCATGAGAAAACAGTTGGAGTTTTCAATAGAGACTCCTGAGGAACAATGGCGTCAGAAGTAGACAGTCATCACAGGGACTAAAGCCTAGCTTCAGGTCATCTTACTAAGGTAAGAAGGGTGAATAAAGGAGCACACAAAGGCGGGAACAGGAGAAATCAGGTGACAATTCCAGAGATTCAAACTCAAATATTTCAGTGGCACTAGTGGTAAAGAACCCGCCAGCCAATGCAGGGGACATAAGAGATGTGGGTTCAATCCCTAGATCAGAAAGATCCCATGCAGAAGGAAATGTAACCCACTCCAGTAATCTTGCTTGGAGAATCCCATGGACAGAGGAGCCTGACAGGCTTAAGTCCAATGGGGTCACAGAGTCGGACATGACTGAAAGTGACTTAACACACAGGCATATCAATAATTACATTGAATAAAAATTAAATGAATGCTCCAATTGAAATTCAAAGGATGATACAGTGGCATATGATATCTGTGCTTTTTGCTTACTATGAGCTAAACCTAAAATATAAGAAAATGTAAAGTCTTGATGTAAAAGTATGAAAAAAATGTACCATGCAAATACTAATTGTGATGGTTTTAAAGTAGGTCCACAAATTCTTTGATACTTCTCCCTTCAAACACAGAGCCTAATTTCCCTCTTCTTGAGAGTGGGTTGCACTTAGTGACTCACTCTTTTTTACTAATTAATTCATTTTTAAATAAAGGATAATTGCTTTACAATATTGTATTGGTTTCTGCCATACATCAGCATGAATCATTTCTAATGCATAGAATGTGGCAGAAATGTGAGACTTCTGAAAGTTGGTCATAAATACTTCGTGGCTTCCTCCTTGACCTCTCTCTGTCAGATTGCTTTCTCTGTAGGAAGCTATCTTCCTCATCCTGAGGACACTCAGGCAGCGTTATGGAGAGGTCCATGTAATGAGGAACCTATGCTTCTTATCCATAGCCAATAAGAAACTGAGGCCTCCAGCCAACAACGATGTGAGTGAGCCATCTTGAAAGTAGATTATCCAGTTCCATTCAAACTTCTCATGAAGTTACAACCCCACTAGACATTTTGACTGCAATCTCATGAGAGACTAGGCTGCTCCTATTTTCCTGACTCCCTTAAACTATTAGAAACGATAAATTTTGTTGTTTTAAACTACTAAGTTTTGGGAGTACTGAGCAGTGGTAGTGAAATATATATATATATATACCTTAAAGCAAAAAAGAGAGACAAAAATGAGAAGAAAATAGTTTAATTTGATAGATGTAATTATTATAGCCTGAATTATTATAGTCTGAAAACATTTAAAGTAAAAACTGATGAAATTATAAGAAGTAATAGGCAAATTCACAACAACAGTAAGTTCATAATAGCATATTCATGCTGGAAGATTTTAAAAATACTTCTGTGTAACTGGTAGAACAAGAAGACCAAAGACATGATATGATACAAAATATTTGAACAACCCAGTTAAAATGTATGTGATTAAATACCCAACAGCCACAAACAACACATTCCTTTCAAATACATGTGGAAATTTTTCAGAATTGCTGGACCATAACGCAACTCAACAAATTTCAAAGGAATGACATCAGATGGAATTTATTAGATGACCACATATCTATGTATAATAAAAAGATAGCTAGGAAATTCCCATATGTTTGGAAAATACAAAATATAACTCTAAATAACCTCTGAGTCAAAGAAGAGACTACCATGAAAATTAGACAATATTTTGAACTTAATGAAAATATATGTGGAATTCAACTAAGGTCATGCTTTAGAGAGAAATATGTAGCCTTAAATACATATGCTAGAAAAGAATAAAGACTGAAAATCAATGATCTAAGAATCCATCTCAAGAAGTTAGTTAAAGAATAGCAACTTAAATCCCTCACAAATAGAAAAATCTCATGAAGAAAGGAGCAGAAATTGATGGTACAGAACATTAATATAATAGGATCAACAAAGCAAAAATTAATTCTTTGAAAAGACTAATGCTTATATGCGTGCATGCTCAATCATGTCCGACTCCTTGGGACCCCATGGACTGTAGATTGTCAGGCTCCTCTGTCCATGGAATTTTCCAGGCCAGAATACTGGAGTGGGTTGCCATTTCCTACTCCAGGGATCTTCCCAACCCAGGGATGAAACCTGTGTCTCTCATGTCTCCTGCTTTGGCAGGCAGATTCTTTACCACTGACACTACCCAGGAAGCCCAAAAAGACCTATAACATTAATAAACTCTGGGCAAAACTTATCAAAAACAAATAAGTTACAAATCAGTAACAGAACTGTAGAAGGTGATATCACTACATATCCTATACACATTTAAAGTATAATATATGTATATTATGATTATGTATACTATGTATACTATGATTATGTATAACTTCACAGATTGGAATTTTGTAATCTCTCCGTTATGATGGTTATCCTCTTTCTTATTCTTCAGTTTTGTATTAACATTTTTTACTTTTAAAATAGTTATATAAACTTTTCTACAAATTATTGGCTCCAGTTTCTTCAATTTCAAGTCTTCTTATGGCCATCTTTGAAAAATGTTATGTTGTTGAATGTTTTATACTGTTAATCTCTTATTTTGGCAGCAGAGGATGAGATGGTTAGATAGTATCACTGACTCAATGGACATGAATTTGAGCAAACTACGGAAGATAGTGGAGGACAGAGGAGTCTGGTATGCGGTAGTCCATGGGGTCGCAAAGAGTCAGACATGACTTAGCAAATGAACAGCAACAACAAATCTTATTTAACAGAAGCAATAACTTATTTCCTTTCATTGAGGAGCAAAAGGCCACTTGATTTTTTTTAATTACTATATTTTTTATTGAAGGATGATTGCTTTACATTTTTCTTTAATGTAAACCAATTTTAGGACTTTTCACATGATCCAGAATGTATTTTCAGTTCTCAGATTCTCAGACTGTTTTGTTATTGTTAGCTTTTTTCTTTTTTTGGAATTTAGTCATCTTTGAGACTTTCATAAAGTCATCCAGAATATCAAGCATAGATGAAGGGATCTTGTTGGGACCAAGCCAAGGACAGGCTATATATTAAAAAAAAGAAAAACAACTTCCACCCTCCCTGCTTCCCTACACACATACACAGTTTGGTGTTCCTACTTCTCTCTACCCATAACTGGAGCTGAAGGACAACTTGGAGAGCAAAAAAGGCAATGGATGGGAGAACTAACTGACTTTGAAATTAATAATACCCAGCTTCACCATTTACTGTGTGAGTAACTTTGGGCAAATTAACCTACTCAAGCCTCAGTTTTCTTTTTTTATTTTTTTAAGCCTCAGTTTTCTAACCAGTAAAATTGAGATGATTGACAACAGGCTCCTCATAGTTTTGTTGTAATGAGTAAATAAAATTATATGTGAAAGTATTTACAACAATGCCTGGCCCATCTTGAGTGCTCAATAAATAGAAACTGATAATAATAATGAACCCAGCTCCCCATTCCAGTCTGATTGCAGAGAGGGCCAGAGCCCAAATAAGACTAGCTAGAAGGCTGGCTACCCAGGCCCAGAGGCCATAACTAAGACCTTATCATCCACCTGGAAGTACTATGCCAAAATTTATTGTAAAAAAATAGTCCCTCAACTTTACATGTAAAATGATGATACTGATATCTCAAAAGAAGCGTTAAAGTCAATAATCAACTGAAAATCCCTCTCTCTCCTTTAGCAGGCTTCATGACAATAAAACACTTAGTTAACAACACAGTTCATGGTTATGCATTTAAGTTAGTGTAGCTTCTTTACATGCATGTTGAGCTTCACACTCATTAGATTTCTTACACTTCCATCCCAAAGATTTCCAGCCATCTGGGCTTCCCAGGTGGCTTTAGAAGTAAAGAGCCCACCTGCCAGTCCAGGAGACACAGGAGACGCAGTTTTGATCCCTGGGTCAGGAGGATTCCTCGGAGGAGAGCATGGCAACCCACTCCAGCACTCTTGCCTGAAGAATCCCATGGACAGAGAAGCCTGGTGGGCTATAATCCACAGGATCGCAAGAGTCAAACATGACTGAAGTGACTTAGCATGCATACATGCACACACAGAGTGACTTGCCATTTTCCATGGAAAGAATCCATTTTACCTTTTCTTTTCAGATTAAAAAAGGTAAACCTTCAGACCAAGAGGTAAGGCTAGAGGGAGCTAGCTGAAATTGCTGATTATTTAGGACAAGGGGAGTGTGTGTGTGTGTGTGTGTGTGTGTGTGTGTGTGTGTGTGTGTAGCTGACAACACTCTTGCAAAAGTAGGAAAGTAGTGTGGGTGATTAGCCAAATACCTCAGTGGCAGGGAGAAGGCTGGTTATTTCTCTTCTTTGGAAGTGGCAATTAACTTTGGAGATTGCTAATGGGCAATGTTTGTGATGTAGTTGTCAATCCCATCACCATGTGGCTCCACCATCAAGATGCACTGGTCAGTCTCTGGTTTTCTTTATCCATTATCTCACTATAATCATTAGTATTGCTTTCTCCTCTTCCCAATTACAGCCTCCCCTTCTCTGAAAAATGAACATGTCCAGGAGTCGGTGTCTGTTGTCTTAAATGGAAGGGCTGTTGAAGAGGCATCATTTAGATTTCTGAAAAGATCTATTATTCACTTAGTAACTTACCAAATATTTATTTCCTGCCCTATTCCAGTCATGACTATAGCTCTGGAGCCACAGAAACAAAATCAGACACTGACCTCAAATGGATCATAGTCTAGCAGGGAAACCAACAAGTACGCAGATGACTAAAAGACAGTGTGACCTGTGTGATAACAGTGGCAAAAACAGGGAATGATGGAAGCGTGCAGAAGGGCAGAGTTTAGAAGGATGAGTGGGATGTAACTAGATGAAACAGTAAAGAAACGATGATTTGGGGAGAAATGGGTACAAAGTAAGACAAAGCTGGCATATGCTTGGACCTGCAACGAGTTTTATGTAGCTATAGTGTGAGATATGATGAGAGATTTTTACCTTCCAAGTGCCTCAAAATTTTCCACCTCAAATACCAAGTTATAATTTAGGGGCTTCCCAGGTAGCACTAGAGGTAAAGAATCTGTCTGCTAATGCAGGAGACGCAAGAGACCGAGTCGGATCCCTGGGTGCGGAAGATCCCACCCAGTAAATGACAACCCACTCCAGTATTCTTACCTGGAAAATTCCATGGACAGAGGACCCTGGTAGGCTTTCATATTGTGGTGCTGGATCAACAGATGTGAGAGTTGGACCATAAAGAAAGCTGACTGCTGAAGAACTGATGCTTTCAAACTGTGATGCTGGAGAAAACTCTTGAGAGTCCCTTGGACAGCAAGGAGATCAAACCCATCAATCCTAGAGGAAAACAACCCTGAATATTCACTGAAAGGCCTGCCTGAATCTGAAGCTGAAGCTCCAATACTTTGGCAACCTGATGTAAAGAGCCAGCTCACTAGAAAAGACCCTAATGCTGGGAAAGATTGAAGGCAGGAGAAGTGGGCAACAGAGGATGAGACGGTTGGATAGCATCACCGACTCAATGGACCTGGGTCTGAGCAAACTCCGGGAGATGGTACAAGACAGCACACATGCACACACACATTCAATATTTATTGAGTGCCTACTATGTGCCAGACACTATTCAAATTATGAGAAAGGAACAAGCAAGATAGAGCAAAATTCCCGCCTTACAAAGCTTACATTATAACATGCTCAGATGCTCAGTCATGTCCAGCTCTTTGCAACCCCATGGACTGTAGCCTGCCAGGCTTCTCTGTCCATGGGATTTTTCCATGCAAGAAGACTAGAGTGGGTTGCCATTGCCTTCTCCAGAGGATCTTCCCCACACAGGTATCGAACCTAGGTCTTCTGCATTGCAGGTGGATTTTTTTTTATCAACTGAGCCACCAGGGAAACCTTACACTCTAGTGAGAAATGCTAAATAAAATTTATTTTAATACATTCAGGGGATAACAGTTCACAATAGTAAAATACACTGAATGTAAGAAATAATGTTTAAAGTGAAAAATAATAAAGAAAATAGAATCAATCCTATCTTCTCTAGTTAAGTTATTCTTTTAATAAAATAAAATGAAATATCTAACAATAGATGACTTTTTCTCAATTAGATACTGGTAGTTCTCTGTTACTTTTCTTTCATTGAAACATTTTTCGTAGTTTCCACATTTGTTCTGTGAAACCTGGCAGCCTCTTTTTTTCTACAATGATCTTCATGTTTTCATCTTACTCTGCCTTCCCCTTTGCTGTATTTCCCTGGACCTTTTCCACTGACTGTTCACTGGTGGCTCTTAATACCAACAGGGACAATTAAGCCAAAGAGATGTAAACTGATACCTAAACTTAGTGAGATGAACCCACTCTTTCTCTGATACTGCAGTAATGATGTGTGGTTATATCTGTTCTAGAGGTGGGATGTTTAAATAAATAATTTTTTAATTATTTAAATTTTTAAATTTAAAGGAAAACTCATAAGAGCCTTCCTAGTGCCTCACGATCCAGATCCTTCCAACATGACAGGGTTATTAAGGACCTAACAGACTGGAAGAATGGATGGATCTCCTAATGAGGCCAGTTGCTTCCAGATACTCATATAATCACCAGCCATATCTGTAACAGATGAGAAGTCCAGATAAGCACTTGTCCATCCTAAACATTGAAAATACTGACTTAAAAAATTCACCATACCCCATATCTCAATTTCATGTCTCATCTTGTTCTTCCTTGATTGAAACACATTTATTTTTCTTATTTTCTAAATTAACCTTTGTTATAATTAATAGCTGGTATATTGCAGTGGTATGTGTCAAATCGTTATGAATTCTTGGTATTCATTTTTTTTAGAGGAGATATCCAGGAGTGTGTTCACAGTTTCCACATTCTGGGAAAGTTGACTGTTGTCATCAGCATCAGATTTCAATTAGTCTTCTAAAGTGCATGGCATGGTGCTAGATTCTATCACTACAAAGACAAATGAGAAAAAACCTCTAACCCCCATGAGTTCACAGTCTACTGGAAGAGACAGACAAGTAAACACACAGTTGTTTTGTTGTTGTTGTTTTTTAATGGGATGAGTTCTGCAATGGAGTTATATATAGAGCACAATGAATGCAGGGAGGAAAGAATGCCTTGATGCAGGACAGGAAAGAATTCACAAAGAATGCTCCATAGAAGAGCTACTTGAGCTGAATTTTGAAAGGTAAGTTAAAATTCAACAAGAGATTTTGAATTAAATCATCTGTGAAGATTCTAGAACCTTCCCCAAATTGGGGTTATCAACTTAAAAATGTTCATGTGACCCAATTATGTCCAAGAGTAGTGTGTGACCCCATGCCCACATTCCAGATAGTTCTTGCTCCACTTGAACCCCATTCCTCATGCTATATTTGTAATGAAGAATGACAGGATGAATGCCTCATCTATAACTCATTGCAACAGGGTCAGTTTTCACTGGCCTTCCTTGGCCAAATGCCCACTGATATCGTAGTAAAGTCAGAGGGCATTTGGCTTCAGGATGCAATGCTCTATGAAGGCCAGTAGTGAATAGCTTTAATTTTATTTGACAGTGAAACTTGGTAGAACACAAGCTTTATTGGTTTTAGAAAATTGACTCAAGAAGAAATTCAGAAGACTCACCAGATGCTACAGTCTTTACAACTTTTTTCATTTGCTGCTCACACAGGAGAGCCAGGTCTTAAGTGAAATTAGAAAATAGAGTGAGCCATTTCTACCTGCCCAATTCTTATTAAAAAATAAAATGTCATTTCAGTGTTTTAATTTCTTGGTGTGAAACCTGACCTGATCCTGAATCTGTAAGTGCTTCCACATCCATTGTTACTGAATCCATCATTAAGAGTCATTTATTTTGGGGTAGGGCTTCCCAGGTGGCACTAGTGGTAAAGAACCCACCTGCCAATGCAGGAGACATAAGAGATGTGGGTAAGATCCCTGGGTCAGGAAGATTGCCTGGAGGAGGGCATGGAGACCCACTCCAGTATTCTTGACTGGAGAATCCTGTGGACAGAGGAATCTGGCAGGCTACAGTCCATTGGGTCACACAGAGCACACAGGCACATTTTTTGGTAATTGAAATTGCATGTTAGAGAGGGTAAACTAAAACCACCACGTGACCTGACTGTTACCTTGTTCTGCAGTTCTACACCTGAAAGTGGCTATTTAAAGAATATCGTGATGACAGTGAGTGGAATAGTGTCCACGTGCTGAGCCAGAGTTATTTTAGAGACAGCACATTGGTAAGTGAATCACATGTTTATCTTTTGAGAAAAATATGGATTCTGTGTTTTCCATTTATTAAAAAAAAGAAGCAAATGAAAACTTGTTGCTGAGTAATGCCTTGTGAAAGTGTTAGCATTGTGATGCCATTTGACAAGTGGCTTGAGAAAAAAACTAATATTGCAGGTGGCATTGAGAAGATCACTATAATAATAATCTACAGTCAATTCTAGGTGATTATCTGGCTTTAGGTTGTCCTGGTTCCTGGCATTTCTTCACTCTCTCTTTCCAAATTTCTGATGGGGGTCATCTTATTGTTTATTAGTGCCTCTCTATGAAAGCTGCCGGGAAACAAAGAAGATGAAACTTATTCTGTTTAATGTATTTGGATTTTTTTAATTCCTGCAAGATGTTTGACGGAACGAGCTCCAGAATAACTGTAAACTGAGATTTCAAGACCTCTGGGGCATCTAATAATATATCCTGCTTTTATTCCATAGCAATCATAAGTACACTGAGTTGATTGCCTTTATTATAAGCACCTTTATTGGAGCCTCTGAAATAAAGGTTTTCCTATGTACTGAAGACTGGCTGGTGATGCACAGTTGATCACTGCTCTCACCCTTTTATCTCCCAGCCAATGTCATCTCTGTGCAGCTCTACCAACATCAAGATTCCAACTTAAGGGAGTTCACCGAGCAAACTGGCAAGTCCAAGAACCAAATGCTATGCTGTAAAATTTTTTTTTCCAGTGTGATCAGCTGGGTGTTTTGTTTATATTTGGCTTCTTTGAGAGCCTTTATTACCTGAGTTCTTGACTGGCTTTGTCTTCCCAATGACAAGCAATGTATGGCTTTGCTTCTCCGCATCTCCACTGGTGATGGCAAAGTGCACCCACCAACCATTCTGTGTGGAGCACTCTCTCTATTTTTTAAAAATCAAAGGTTCAGATACTCTTCTTGATCCCGTCTTCAGAGTTTGTTGGCATCCCCAGGAGAGAGCACTCTGCTTTAGGAAATGTCAGTACCTTCCCTATATCAGAATATGATGGGCTCTCTGTGTCTAATCCAATATGAAAGTATCTCTTGGAAGGGAGATAATGCTACTCTGGATGGACTGGAAACTTGACTGAGCAAAGCTGTGACTGCAGCTGCCAAGCTGCTAGACTGACACTGCCTCCATCTTGCATCAGTGTGAACTGTGGCCAAATTCAGTTAAAGTAACTGAGATTCTTAGGTATTTATTTTGTTTAAAAAAGAAATCATTTTCACAGTTTTACTTGAAGCAAAATTTCAGCTTGAATGTTCAACCATATGAAATGGTTCAGAATTTTCCAACTTGATATTATGCAAACTCATGGCAGCATTTTACATTTTCTTATTTCAAATCCAGATCATTAGCAGAGCAATGGGGAAAAATGAGATATCTGTCAGTATATTTCATCATGTATTGAGGAGGCCAGAGTAAGTTTTCATAGGTGCTACGGACTGAACTATATCCCCTCAAAATTTATATGTTGAAGCCCTAACTCCCCATTGTGACCATATTTGGAGATAGAATCTTTTTTTTAACTTTTTATTTTATATTGGGGTACAGCCGATTAACAATGTTGTAATGGTTTCAGGTGAACAGTGAAGGGACTCAGCCACACATATACATGGATCCATTCTCCCCCAGTCCCTCTCCCATCCAAGCTACCACATAGCAAGAGTTCCCTTGTGCTACACAATACATCCTTGTTGGTTATTCATTTTAAACCTAACAGTGTGTACATGTCTGTCCCAAACTCCCTAACTATCCCTTCCCACCAGCAGCCATAAGTTCATTTTTTGTCTGTGAGTCTTTTTCTGTTTTGTAAGTAAGTTCATTTGTATCATTTATTTTTAGATTCCACATAGAAGGGATGTCATACCACAGGGGTGGGGGGAAAGGAGAGAGTGGGACAAATTGAAAGCATAACATTGAAACATATATATTCAGTTCAGTTCAGCTCAGTTCAGTTCAGTCGCTCAGTCGTGTCCGACTCTTTGCGACCCCATGAATCGCAGCACGCCAGGCCTCCCTGTCCATCACAAACTCCCAGAGTTTACTCAAACTCATGTCCATCGAATCGGTGATGCCATCCAGCCATCTCATCCTCTGTTGTCCCCTTCTCCTCCTGCCCCAATCCCTCCCAGCATCAGGGTCTTTTCCAATGAGTCAACTCTTCACATGAGGTAGCCAAAGTATTGGAGTTTCAGCTTCAGCATCAGTCCTTCCAATGAACACCCAGGACTGATCTCCTTCAGGATGGACTGATTGGATCTCCTTGCAGTCCAAGGGACTCTCAAGAGTCTTCTCCAACACCACAGTTCAAAAGTATCAATTCTTCGGCACTCAGCTTTCTTCACAGTCCAACTCTCACATCCATACATGACCACTGGAAAAACCATAGCCTTGACTAGACGGACCTTTGTTGGTAAAGTAATGTCTCTGCTTTTTCATATGCTGTCTAGCTTGGTCACAACTTTCCTTCCAAGGAGTAAGTGTCTTTTAATTTCACGGCTGCAGTCACCATCTGCAGTGATTTTGGAGCCCAAAAAAATAAAGTCTGACACTGTTTCCACTGTTTCCCCGTCTATTTCCCATGAAGTGATGGGACCAGATGTCATGATCTTAGTTTTCTGAATATATATTACCATGTGTAAAATTAGATAGCCAGTGGGAATTGGCTGTATGACACGGGGAGCTCAATTCTGGTGCTCTGTGGCAACCTAGACGGGGTGGGATGGGGTGGCAGGTGGGAGGGAGGTTCAAGAGGGAGGGGAACATAGGCATATCTATGGCTGATTCATGCTGATGTGTGGCAGAATCCAACACAATATTGTAAAGCAATTATCCTCCAATTAAAAATAATTTTTTAAAAAAGGATGGCATTCAATATTTCTCCTTCTCTGTCTGACTTACTTCACTCAGTATGAGACTCTAGGTCATCCATGTTGCTGCAAAAGGTATTATTTCATCCTTTTTAATGGCTAATATTCCATTTTATATATGTACCACATCTTCTTTATCCATTCCTCTATTGATGGACATTTAAGTTTCTTCCATGTCTTGGCTGTTATAAACAGTGTTGCAATGAACATTAGGGTGCGTGTATTCTTTTGGGTGATGTTCTTCTCTGGACATATGCCCAGGAGTGGGATTGCAGGGTCATATGGTTGCTGTGTTTTTAGTTTTTAAGGAAATTCCATACTGCTCTTCATAGTGGTTGCACCAATTTACATTCCCACCAACAGTGTAGGAGGATTCCTTTCTTGAAGATAGGGCCTATAAGGAGGTAATTAAGATTAAATGAGATCATAAGACTGGGGCCCTAATAAGACTGATGTCCTTATAAGAAGAGAGACACCAGGGATACGCACAGAGGAAAGGCCAGTGTGTGTGTGTGTGTGTGTGTGTGAATGTGTGTGCTCAATCTTGTCCAGCTCTTTGCGACCCCATGGACTATCGCCCACCAGGTTCCTCTCCATGAATTTTCTAGGCAAGAATACTGGAGTGGGTTGCCATTTCCAGGTGAAGACATAGCAAAAAGGAGCTGTCTACAAAGGAGAGAGGCCTAGGAAGATACTAAACTTGCTGACACCTTGATCCTGGATTTTCAGCCTCCAAACCTGTGAGAAAATAAATGTCATTTAAGACAGGAGGCCCACAGTTTTTTGTTATGGCAGCCCTAATAACTAGCACAATAGTCAAAATGTCTTCAAAGAGAAAGGTGAGAAAGTCAAACCTTCAAGAGTTTGACCAAATTTATCTTTTATGGATTCTGTAGATTTAATTTGGTTGCTTTGGACAAAAATGATTTGGTCCTTTTATCAAAGCAACAAGTAAGCACAGTTTTGTGTTCCCAACAAATTCAAATCAAAATCATCTGAAGTAGGATAATTTTTGATGCATTCATCATTGTACTAGGAACCTGGTAGAATCCTGGGCATGATGTTTTCAACTAGAAACATCTGAAAAAAGAAATTTACCAGTATCCTAACTGTGGTTGTATTATATTGACTGCTCCATGGGCTATAGTTTTCTCTTTCCTATCTGTTACTTCTCAAATTTTATTCAGTATGCTAGTATTTCTTTGATAATGAAAAACTAAAACATAATTGACTTGAAAGCATTACATCTGTCTATGTAATTATATGATATTTTTAAGCCAATTACTTTATTTGTCACATTCTGTGTATTTATTATATAATTATATAAATTATATAAATAATTATATAATTATTTTACAGCTATAGGTAGAAACAATGTATTGTGATGTCATCCACAATTTATCTAGGGTGTCAGGAATGGAGAAGGATTGTAAGAGAAGAAAGAAATGATTGTGAAAGCAATGGCATGAGAAAGGACATGGGGGAAAGAGAACAGGAGATGCCACGACAGAAGTTCAGTTCGTCATGCCACTAATGTGGTGAGTGTACATGTATAATTAAAATAAGGCTAGAGTGACTAAACAGATAACTGAAAATCACAAGCGCTGTATTAAGGAGGCTGGACTTGATTTGGCAGCAGTGGGATGCCATGAATGGCAGCATGAGTGATAGTGTGAAGGCCTACAGCAGAGAGATTTAAAAGCTTAGGAGACAGGTTATGAAGCTATAAAATAGTTCTTGAGAGAATGTTTTAGGTGCTGAGGAAAATGGCAAAGGGATGGAGAAAAATAGCATTGCCTAAGTGGAATGGGCAGGACTTATGGGTAGACTGCACATGATGGAAAAAGGAAAGTAGGAAGGCATGACTGTTAGAAAGTTCTCAGTTTGGAAGACTGGAAGAGTGGTAGCTCTATAATTCAGTGATGTTGTTGTTCAGCTGCTAAGTCATGTCTGATTCTTTGCCACTCCAGGGACCACAGCACACCAGATTCCTCTGCCTCCAGTATCTCCCAGAGTTTGCTCAAATTCCTGTCCATTGAGTCAGTGATGCTCTAATTATCTCATCCCCTGCCACCCTCTTCTGTTTTTGCCTTAAATCTTTCCCAGCATCAGGGTCTTTTCCAGTGAGTTGGATCTTCACATCAAGTGGCCAAAGTATTGGAGCTTCAGCACCAGTCCTTACTGTGAATATTTAGGGTTGATTTCCTTTAGGATTGACTGGTTTGATCCCCTTGCAGTTCAAAGGACTCTCAAGAACAGTATAATTCAGTGTAGAAAACTGAAAAGGAGGAACAGTATAGGTTTTGACTTTGAACAACTGATGGATTAATGTTTATCTCTATAGAAATGTCCAAAGACTATTTGGAAACACAGGGTTAGAACTTAAGAGGGAGCTAGAACCAAGAGAATGGTTATTCTTTCTTAGAGTAAGAGGACCACTGGATAGAACCAAGGAGGGGCCTTAGAGAAGGGCCCCAAATATGGGACTGAAGGAAATGTGCAGTCATGGAGAAGAAGAGCAGAAATAGGGCAGCTGGATGGAAGAAGGTCTGGGAGAATGTGACAATACAGAAGGTGTTAAGGAAAGCTTATTGTATGCTTGCCATGGCATGAACACACTTGTTTCTTTCGCTTGACTGAATAAACAGCCTCCAGTCACCAGGGAAACCATTTCACTCCCAGAATCAACAATAGGATGGAGCCATGCTGTCTAGGGTAAGATGGGGTCGGCTATTCATCCCAAGACCTTTCCTTCCTGCTTCTTGACCTGTAATCTGGCCTCCCTCTAGCCCTCTTATCTTCAGCTTGTGGGGAGCCTACTCCAGCTAGGAGAAAACCACCTCTCTCCTCCAGGCCTCTCCTCCTGTTTCTGTTATCGCTTGTCAGCTGTGATACCATCCAAAGTTATGATTCCAGACAGCAGTGGGCCTGGACATTCCCTGTCCGAGACCAAAGGTTATCCAAACAGCCAATGGGCAAAGAGAAATACCTCTCACATGATAATAATTAAAGGCATTAACTGCTAAAATTGAGTCTTCCCTGACCACCCAAGAACACAACTGTGTTGACTGAGCTCACTTTAAATTCATGACCGCTAACCTCAAACAGGCAACCCTATCACACAAGTCTCATTTATTCAGCTTCCTATTATAAAATACTAGTTCACATTTTTTCCTCTACCCTCAAATCTCCTACTCCCCCAACATTCCCATCATTCTTAGAGATGATATTTACAGAGATAATAGAAGCCATCACCGTCAGCCTTCCACCATCGAATCTATCCAATTATAACTGTATTTAGTACCCTAACTCTGCATCTCTTCAGCTACACTGAACTTAGTATCATTGCTGTGTCAAAATCCAGTGCTCCACCTGGACCCCATTCCCTCTCACCTCCTCAGTCACTGCAACTATAATTATCACCTCTGTTCTGGAGCATTTCCATCTGCACACACACATGTTCTGATGTCTCCCCTTAACTTTTCAGTCTCGGCTCCATCAGTGAGAATAAGAGTAGAATGTCTATCCTTGAAACATTTAGGTTCTTTCAAGAAGTCTGTCGTTGACCATCCCCTTTCACCACCACCCTCACCTTTCTAATTCAAAGATGTCTTATTTCTGTAAACTTTATACTACTTTATTTTACTTGATTCAACACAAATGAAACTCCAATTGTGAATTTATGGTTTTAGCTATTATTCTCTCTTTGGCTTATGGATATAACACACTTCCTAACCCTTAGGCAGCCTTCTAGATAGTGCTACCAAGAGCTTGGGAAAGACAAATAATGTCAATTCTTTATTTGTTAACAATTTGGAGATTATTAACTAAAACCAGGTCTATTTTAAGATAAGCAAAGCTTGTGAGTCAAAAAAATGTTGTTAGAAGGGTTTCAAAATTACACCTGAAAAATAAGTTAGAGTAGTAGGCCTTTTAAACCTAGAGATAAGTAAACAGCAGAACAATGTAACTGTAGTCTTTTTTTCTAATTAAGAGAATTATTCGGAGGACAATGAATCCTGATTATCAATTCCATTAATAATAAAGGCAAAAATGGGTTTTGATAAATGCATGAGTATTTCTTGGTTGTCTGTAATTGAAATACAATATGAAATAAGTTTTAAATAACTCTCCTTCCCTGGAGTAGATATTTTCATATAAAATATAACTGCCTCATTTAGGAAGAATTCAAGAATGTCCATTTTAAAAATAATTTTATTAATTAATTTATTTTTGTCTGTCCTGGGTCTTCGTTGCTGTGTGGGCTTTTCTCTAGTTGCAGTGTTTGGGCTTCTCATTGCGTTAGCTTCTCTTGTTGCAGAGCACGGCCTCTAGGAGCATGGGCTTCAGTGGTTGCAGCTCCCAGGCTTTAGAGCATAGACTTGATAGTTGTGGTGCACTGGCTTAGTTGCTCTATGGATCAGGGATCAGACCCATGTCTCCCACATTGGCAGGTGGATTCTTTACACTGAGCCATCAAGGAAGCCCAAGAATGGCTGTTCTTGAAGTCAGTGGAAAGTAATAGATTATCTCCACATGTGGTATGACACACCACAAAGCCCTTTCAATTTTTAGCTTTTTTTGTTTCTGTCCTTTTTCTTTTATCCATCAAGGTTTAACTATTTCTAACATTTATAAAGTTGTATGTGTTCTTGTGTTAATTGTGCAGATACCACAGTTCAGTTCAGTCGCTCAGTCATGTCCTACTCTTTGAGACCCCATGGACTACAGCACGCCAGGCCTCCCTGTCCATCACCAACTCCTGGAGTTTACTCAAACTCATGTCCATTGAGTTGGTGATGCCATCCAACCATCTCATCCTCTGTCATCCCCTTCTCCTCCCACCTTCAATCTTTCCCAGCATCAGGGTCTTTTCAAATGAGTCAGCTCTTCACATCAGGTGGCCAAAGTATTGGAGTTTCAGCTTCAGAATCAGTCCTTCCAGCGAATATTCAGGACTGATCTCCTTTAGGATGGACTCGTTGGATCTCCTTGCAGTCCAAGGGACTCTCAAGAGTCTTCTCCAATACCACAGTTCAAAAGCATCAATTCTTCGGCGCTCAGCTTTCCTTATAGTCCAACTCTAACATCCATACATGACCACTGGAAAAACCAAAGCCTTGACTAGACAGACCTGTTTTGTCAGCAGATACCACAATATGATATTAATTATTGCATAATGTAAATCTTCAACTAGCAATAGATTTTACTGTATAGCAGTCATGAGTGTGAAGAATACATCAGATCCTCAATCAGTCTATAAACCATTTTAGTTATTAGGCTTCAGAAGTCCAGGTATAATGTTATGTTTCTATAAACATGAAGGCATGGACTTTGGAGGGAACTTCAATGTGTGTGTGTGTGCTTCTGCCATGCTTCTAGAGGATCTGGACCTTTATGTTTTATGACTTACGTGATTATCTTTTAAATGACAAAATGTGGAAAACCTGCCAAGAAATAATAACCATAACAAAGTCAGAACACACTGTGCATTATGGAAGAAAATCAATAAGTTATCTGGATAGTGTTGGCCAAAACCCACACTCCTATGAACTATCCAAGTAATTCTAACTTTGGGGCCTTATTTACCTAGATGATGGCAACTCTACCTAATGCCTTATAGATCTAAATAACCTCTTCAGTGGTGGAAATGTTGCATATTTTGAAGGTGATTTTTTTGTGTGTGAAAAATTAAAAGTCATTTTGGAGTGAAATCTGATAAATAAAGCATGTAAGTTGTGTTTCACATTTCTAAGGCCAAGTCAGGGTATAACTTTAAAGTAAAAATATGAATTCTCTTATCTGGTTCATAAATGTCCCTGGAGGCATTAAGTGATGGCCACTGTGCTGGAGTAAGGGGATGAATCCTAAGAGAGCTATTTTTTTGTTATTGAAGTATAGTCAATTTACAGTGTTCCAGGTATACGGCAAAGTGATTCAGTTATATCCACATATATATATATATATATATATATACACTCTTTTTTCAGATTCTTTTCCATTATAGGTTATTACAAGATATTGTTTAAGTTCCCTGTGCTATACATATATATAAATAAGCCCTTCTTATTTATTTATTTTATATACAATCATGTGTATCTGTTAATCTCAAATTCCTAATTTATCCCTCCCCCCACCTTTCCCCCGGAGAAGGCAATGGCACCCCACTCCAGTACTCTTGCCTAGAAAATCCCATGAACAGAGGAGCCTGGTAGGCTGCAGTCCATGGGATTGCGAAGAGTCGGACATAACTGACTTCACTTTCACTTTTCACTTTCATCCATTGGAGTAGACAACGGCAACCCACTCCAGTGTTCTTGCCTGGAGAATCCCAGGGACGGAGGAGCCTGGTGGGCTGCCATCTATAGGGTCACACAGAGTCGGACCTGACTGAAGCGACTTAGCAGCAACAGCAGCGGCCACCTTCCCCCTTTGGTAACCATAGTTATTTTCTAAGTCTATGAGTCTTTTTCTGTTTTATAAATAAGTTCATTTGTATCATTTTTTCAGATTCCACATATAAGTGATATTATGTGAAATTTGCCTCTCTGTATTTGACTTACTTCACTCAGGATGATCATCTCTAGGTCCATCCATGTTATGCAAGTGGCATTCTTTTTTTTTCATTTCATTCTTTTTCATGGCTGTATAATAGTCCATCGTGTGTATGTGTGTGTGTGTGTGTGTGTGTGTGTGTGTGTGTGTGTATCTTTCTCAAAACACTTCTTAAAGCACATTGTGTCCCTGTGTGTGTGTGTGTGTGTGTGTGTGTGTGTGTGTGTGTCACATCTTCTTTATTTACTCATCTATCAATGGACATTTAGGTTGCTTCTATGTCACTGCCATTGTAAATACAGCTATTATGAACATTAGGATGCATGTGTCTTTTTGAATTAGAATTTTCATCTTTTCAGGATATATGCCCAGAGAAGTGGGATTGTTGGATCATATGGTAGCTCTATTTTTAGCTTTTTAAAGGAAACTCCCTACTGTTCTCCATAGTGGCTGTACCAATTTACATTCCCACCAATAGTGTAGAAGGGTTCCTAAGGGCACTATTTTGAAGGGTGGTATTTATTGATATGTTTAAGTTTTCTTTGTTTTCATTTCCAATAAACAAAATGCTGTGCTTATATTTAGATTCTATAAAAGATAGAGAACATCTGCCCTGAGGAGTAGATTGTTATGTATTTTATTTGCATTTTATTTGTATTTAAACTTATTTTATTTGTTCTCTGGTTGATGAAAGGAGAGGCTCATTCCTATGACGTTCACTCAACCTTATAATCTATTACAATCCATATCTCTCAGGTCTGGGTTTGGAGTGATAGCTAGAGACTAGAGCATGGTTCATTCTGGGAGAGAAAATGTAAACAGATCATGAGATATGGGTGAGGAGGGGGCCCCAGGAAAACCTTTCAATTAGGGGGCTAGAGGTAGAAGATCCAGCATAGATTAAAACAGACTTGGTAAGTGAACCTATCACCTAGAAGAAGAAAGTGTTACAGAAAATGGAAAGAAGTGTTTTGAGAAAGATGCGCCAAGAAGCTTGTTTCTTCATGAAGAAATGCAGTATCAGCCTGCCCCCCGCCCCAGACATTACTAGGGCTACTCCACAAACTATCCCCATTGCAGCTGCCTTTCCCAGGGGACTTCCATGTGCCTGATTTTATCTTTGCAACTGACACTCTATGTTTATATGACTTCAGATCTGATAGTAGAAAATATTATCATCACCTCTTGTGAAATTAGTTTGGCAGGCAGTCTTCTCTTGTAAATGTTATCATAAGCCCTACTGAGTCACTGATAGGCAAAGCCTCTGGGTCTCTGCTCCCTCTTTACTTTAGCTCTTGACATTTGCTTGCCAAGCAGCAGCATCCATTGTAGCAGCAGCAGCCAGAAAATACACAAGTTAAAAAGAAAACAAAATGGACTTTTTTGTTCATTGAAATAAAAAGAAGCAGGTACCTGATATAAGTAAAAAAATGTACCCAACACTTTCATATTTTTGACCGTTGATTTGCAGCAAATGAGCAAGAACATTTTCAAGTACAAATTCTCTCTGGGCTGCTGTATTCTGGTCATGTTGTTGCCCATAGACATGTTCACATCTGCAAGTTGCACCAGATATCATCAAATCTGATTCTCCACAGGGCCCAAAGATACTCTTGTTTTTCATTTGTTATTTTGATTGTTGAGGTATTTTCACAGAATTTATCCCCAATAGTAAACTGCATTCCAACTCTTTGAGTCAGAGCAATGTTTAAACATGCACACCAACATCAAGGTTGTTGTTTTGTTACCAGTTTTGCCTGGAGATGGAGATTTTTAGAAATTCAAAACATTTCAAAACCTCATGAACATAGGACAATGAGAACTAGTGATGATAGAAAGATGATTCTCTGGGCTTTGTAGAATTTTTGCCCAAAAGATAAGAGCCATTAGTTATTTTCACTTCACAAGAAGAAAGAAACCTAAGGGTTTAAATTAGAAGGAAGAAAATCCTGACAATGATGGATAATATGTGATATAATTAGAAGTGGTTCCAAAACACATAGCATCTTCTTCTCAGAAGGTGTTAGAAATCGAATAGATATACACCAGTCTGAGATAGTTTGGCTAAAGAGAAGCTAAGTGATTTCCATGTCCTTTCCCAAAATATGCAGCACCTAATAATATTGAGTCATTATGGACTTAAAGAGCTTGGTCTTTAGCTATTCAAAATAATTCAGGGAAAAGCAGTCATCACAGTGTAGGCACTACTTTTTTATGGTATTCAAATTATGCCGTATTTTCAGTTGGCATTCAATATTAGGTAGAAGTAATTCTGGACTTTTTAAAAATTAGAGTAAAACAACTGAGAAATAGTATCTAAAATATATATTGAAATTTATTTCCAATGAGATTGAAAGCCATATGATATTGTCACCTCAATTAGACTCACAACTTTGAAGCAACACAATTTTCATTTTCAGAAATAGTTATTGAACCTGTAATTCAGTATCCTGTACTAGATGTTGAATAAACAGTGATGAATGAAGTAAATTATCTGCCTTCATGAAGTTTACAGTCTTCCAAAAGTAGAGACATTGAACAATTTAAAAAAAAAACGTGAAATTCATCAAAAGAATAACTGAACACAGAGCAAACTTCGCGAAACAACTTCTGATCGCTAGCTGAGGTCATCAGGCGCCCAGAAAAGCAGCCCATTGTCTTCGAAAGGAGGTAGGACAAAATATAAAAGATAAAAAGTGAGACAAAAGAGCTAAGGACGGAGATCCGTCCCAGGAACTCTTAGGCGGCATTGCTTGGGGTAGGGTCCGGGCCTGAGTGCCCTGAGGACAATCGGAGGGAGCTTCTGTGAAGTGCCAACTTGAACTGTGGGAGACCAAAAGAGAGACAGTAAATTAACCGGCCCGAACACACTGCCGGCCGCTCGCAGAACAAAGAGACCGAGAGGGTCCAGAGAGGAGCTCGCAGGCTGCAGACCGGCCCAGCCCCGCCGGAGGCAGGAGGCAGGGGGGAGGGGAAGGTCGCGGCGAGACACAGGGCGCAGGCACCCGACCGGCGCGGGCAGGGACTGGGGCTGGGGACGCGGAGGGCAGAAGGCGCAGGCACCCGACTGGCGCCAGCGGAAACTGAGACTGGGTCCGTGGAAGGGAGTGGGCGCGCCACACCTGGGGAGAGTGCGCCCACCAAGCCCCTGGCTGCCTGGACCGCTCTGATGGGGAAGGCACAGACAGCAGGCGCAGCTTTTCGTTCCGCGCTTTTGTGGAACACCCGAGGGCTGGAACCTCGCGCAGCGCGGGGCACGCTCCATATAGAACAGCCGGGAGCCTGAGCAGCGCAGACGGAGAAAGCAGCGTCAGCCCCTCCCGGCAGCACCAGCCCGACCCCGCGGCGCAAGCCCGTCCCCATAGCGCAAGCCCCTCCCGGCAGCGCGACGGAACTAGCTACCTGAGTAAGAGTCCACCTCCGCCCGCCTGTGTCAGGGCAGAAATGAGGCTCTGAAGAGACCGGCAAACAAGCCAAATAAACAAAGGGAACCGCTTCAGAAGGGACTGGTGCAACAGATTAAAAGCCCTCTAGGAAACATTGACTACACCGGAAGGGGCCTGTAGATATCGAGAAGCGTAAGCTGGAACGAGGAGCTATCTGAAACTGAGCCGAACCCACACTGACCGCAACAGCTCCAGAGAAACTCCTAGATATAATTTTACTTTTTTCTCTTTTTTTTCTTTTATTTTCCTTTAAAATCCCCTATTACTCCCCCATTACTCCTTAACTTTCATTTCCATAGACTTTTACGATTTTTTAATTAGGGGGAAAAAAAAAAAGAAAAAAAAATTTTTTTTCTTTCTTTCTTTTTTTTTCTTTTTCTTTCTTTTTTTTCTTTTTTCTTCTTTTTTTTCTTTCCTTTTTCTCTTCTATTTTCTATTTTTCTTTTTCTATTATTTCTTTTAAAGTCCTCTAGTACTCCTCTACTACTCCTTAATTTTCATTTTCAATACACTATAACCTTACAAAAAAAAAAAAAGAAGAGAAGCCCTATTTTTAAACCGAAGATTATTCTCTCCCAATCTTGACTCTCTGTTTTCTACCTCAGAACACCTCTATTTCCTCCTTTCCCCTTCTCTTCCCAATCCAATTCTGTGAATCTTTGTAGGTGACTGGGCTACGGAGAACACTCTGGGAACAGACAGCTGCGTAGATCTGTCTCTCTCCTCTTGAGTCCCCCTTTTTCTCCTCCTGCTCATCTCTAGCTCCCTCCTCCCTCTCCTCTTCTTCATGTAACTCTGTGAACCTCTCTGGGTGTCCCTAACGGGGGAGAATCTTTTAGCCATTAACCTAGAAGTTTTCTTATCAGGGCTGTATAGTTGGAGAAGTCCTGAGACTACAGGAAGAATAAAACTGAAATCCAGAGGCAGGAGACTTAAGCCCAAAACCTGAGAACACCAGAAAACTCCTGACTACATGGAACTTTAAGTAATAAGTGACTGTCCAAAAGCCTTCATACCTACACTGAAACCAACCACCACCCAAGAGCCAATAAGTTTTAGAGCAAGACATACCACGCAAATTCTCCAGCAATGCAGGAACATAGCCCTGAACATCAACATACAGGCTGCCCAAGGTCACACCTAACACATAGACCCATCTCAAAACTCATTACTGGGCACTCCATTGCTCTCCAAAGAGAAGAAATCAAGTTCCACGCACCAGAACACTGACGCACGCTTCCCTAACCAGGAAATCTTGACAAGCCAATCGTCTAACCCCACCCACTGGGTTAATCCTCCACAACAAAAAGGAACCACAGACCTCCAGAATACAGAAAGCCCACTCCAGATACAGCAATCTAAACAAGATGAAAAGGCAGAGAAATACCCAACAGGTAAAGGAACATGAAAAATGCCCACCAAGTCAAACAAAAGAGGAGGAGATAGGGAATCTACCTGAAAAAGAATTTAGAATAATGATAATAAAAATGATCCAAAATCTTGAAAACAAAATGGAGTTACAGATAAATAGCCTGGAAACAAAGATTGAAAAGATTCAAGAACTGTTTAATAAAGACCTAGAAGAAATAAAAAAGAGCCAATTAAAAATGAACAATGCAATGAATGAGATCAAAAACACTTTGGAGGGAACCAAGAGTAGAATAACGGAGGCAGAAGATAGGATAAGTGAGGTAGAAGATAAAATGGTGGAAATAAATGAAGCAGAGAGGAAAAAAGAAAAAAGGATCAAAAGAAATGAGGACAACCTCAGGGACCTCTGGGACAATGTGAAACGCCCCAACATTCGAATCATAGGAGTCCCAGAAGAAGAAGACAAAAAGAAAGGCCATGAGAAAATACTCGAGGAGATAATAGCTGAAAACTTCCCTAAAATGGGGAAGGAAATAGCCACCCAAGTCCAAGAAACCCAGAGAGTCCCAAACAGGATAAACCCAAGGCGAAACACCCCAAGACACATATTAATCAAATTAACAATGATCAAACACAAAGAACAAATATTAAAAGCAGCAAGGGAAAAACAACAAATAACACACAAAGGGATTCCCATAAGGATAACAGCTGATCTATCAATAGAAACCCTCCAGGCCAGAAGGGAATGGCAGGACGTACTGAAAGTAATGAAAGAGAATAACCTACAACCTAGATTACTGTATCCAGCAAGGATCTCATTCAGATATGAAGGAGAATTCAAAAGCTTTACAGATAAGCAAAAGCTGAGAGAATTCAGCACCACCAAACCAGCTCTTCAACAAATGCTAAAGGATCTTCTCTAGACAGGAAATGCAGAAAGGTTGTATAAACGTGAACCCAAAACAACAAAGTAAATGGCAACGGGACCACACCTATCAATAATTACCCTAAATGTAAATGGGTTGAATGCCCCAACCAAAAGACAAAGATTGGCTGAATGGATACAAAAACAAGACCCCTATATATGCTGTCTACAAGAGACCCACCTCAAAACAAGAGACACATACAGACTAAAAGTGAAGGGCTGGAAAAAAATATTTCATGCAAACGGAGACCAAAAGAAAGCAGGAGTCGCAATACTCATATCAGATAAAATAGACTTTCAAATAAAGGATGTGAAAAGAGACAAAGAAGGACACTACATAATGATCAAAGGATCAATTAAAGAAGAAGATATAACAATTATAAATATATATGCACCCAACATAGGAGCACCGCAATATGTGCGGCAAACACTAACGAGTATGAAAGAGGAAATTAATAGTAACACAATAATAGTGGGAGACTTTAATACCCCACTCACACCTATGGATAGATCAACTAAACAGAAAATTAACAAGGAAACACAAACCTTAAATGACACAATGGACCAGCTATACCTAATTGATATCTATAGGACATTTCACCCCAAAACAATCAACTTCACCTTTTTCTCAAGTGCACACGGAACATTCTCCAGAATAGATCACATCCTGGGCCATAAATCTGGTCTTGGAAAATTCAAAAAAATTGAAATCATTCCAGTCATCTTTTCTGACCACAGTGCAGTAAGATTAGATCTCAATTACAGGAAAAAAATTGTTAAAACTTCAAACACCTGGAGGCTAAATAACACGCTTCTGAATAACCAACAAATCATAGAAGAAATCAAAAAAGAAATCAAAATATGTATAGAAATGAATGAAAATGAATACACAACAACCCAAAACCTATGGGACACTGTAAAAGCAGTGCTAAGGGGAAGGTTCATAGCATTACAGGCTTACATCAAGAAACAAGAAAAAAACCAAATAAATAACCTAACTCTACACCTAAAGCAATTAGAGAAGGAAGAAATGAAGAACCCCAGGGTTAGCAGAAGGAAAGAAATCTTAAAAATCAGGGCAGAAATAAATGCAAAAGAAACTAAAGAGACCATAGCAAAAATCAACAAAGCTAAAAGCTGGTTTTTGGAAAAAATAAACAAAATTGACAAACCATTAGCAAGACTCATTAAGAAACAAAGGGAGAAGAACCAAATCAACAAAATTAGAAATGAAAATGGAGAGATCACAACAGACAACACTGAAATACAAAGGATCATAAGAGACTACTACCAGCAGCTCTATGCCAATAAAATGGACAACTTGGAAGAAATGGACAAATTCTTAGAAAAGTATAACTTTCCAAAACTGAACCAGGAAGAAATAGAAGATCTTAACAGACCCATCACAAGCAAGGAAATAGAAACTGTAATCGAAAATCTGCCAGCAAACAAAAGCCCGGGACCAGATGGCTTCACAGCTGAATTCTACCAAAAATTTAGAGAAGAGCTAACACCTATCTTACTCAAACTCTTCCAGAAAATTGCAGATGAAGGTAAGCTTCCAAACTCATTCTATGAGGCCACCATCACCCTAATTCCAAAACCAGACAAAGATGCCACAAAAAAAGAAAACTACAGGCCAATATCACTGATGAATATAGATGCAAAAATCCTTAACAAAATTCTAGCAAACAGAATCCAACAACATATTAAAAAAATCATACACCATGACCAAGTGGGCTTTATCCCAGGAATGCAAGGATTCTTTAATATCCGCAAATCAATCAATGTAATACACCACATTAACAAATTGAAAGATAAAAACCATATGATTATCTCAATAGATGCAGAGAAAGCCTTTGACAAAATTCAACACTCATTTATGATTAAAACTCTCCAGAAAGCAGGAATAGAAGGAACATACCTCAACATAATAAAAGCTATATATGACAAACCCACAGCAAGCATCACCCTCAATGGTGAAAAATTGAAGGCATTTCCCCTGAAATCAGGAACAAGACAAGGGTGCCCCTCTCACCACTACTATTCAACATAGTGTTGGAAGTTCTGGCCACAGCAATCAGAGCAGAAAAAGAAGTAAAAGGAATCCAGATAGGAAAAGAAGAAGTGAAACTCTCACTGTTTGCAGATGACATGATCCTCTATATAGAAAACCCTAAAGACTCTACCAGAAAATTACTAGAGCTAATCAATGAATATAGTAAAGTTGCAGGATATAAAATTAACACACAGAAATCCCTTGCATTCCTATATACTAACAATGAAAAAACAGAAAGAGAAATTAAGGAAACAATACCATTCACCATTGCAACAAAAAGAATAAAATACTTAGGAGTATATCTACCTAAAGAAACAAAAGACCTATACATAGAAAACTATAAAACACTGATGAAAGAAATCAAAGAGGACACAAACAGATGGAGAAACATACCGTGTTCATGGATTGGAAGTATCAATATTGTCAAAATGGCTATTCTACCCAAAGCAGTCTATAGATTCAATGCAATCCCTATCAAGCTACCAACGGTATTTTTCACAGAACTAGACCAAAGAATTTCACAATTTGTATGGAAATACAAAAAACCTCGAATAGCCAAAGTAATCTTGAGAAAGAAGAATGGAACTGGAGGAATCAACCTGCCTGACTTCAGACTCTACTACAAAGCCACAGTCATCAAGACAGTATGGTACTGGCACAAAGACAGAAATATAGATCAATGGAACAGAATAGAAAGCCCAGAGATAAATCCACGAACCTATGGACACCTTATCTTTGACAAAGGAGGCAAGGATATACAATGGAAAAAAGACAACCTCTTTAACAAGTCGTGCTGGGAAAACTGGTCAACCACTTGTAAAAGAATGAAACCAGAACACTTTCTAACACCATACACAAAAATAAACTCAAAATGGATTAAAGATCTAAATGTAAGACCAGAAACTATAAAACTCCTAGAGGAGAACATAGGCAAAACACTCTCCGACATAAATCACAGCAAGATCCTCTATGACCCACCTCCCAGAATATTGGAAATAAAAGCAAAAATAAACAAATGGGACCTAATGAAACTTAAAAGCTTTTGCACGACAAAGGAAACTATAAGTAAGGTGAAAAGACAGCCCTCAGATTGGGAGAAAATAATAGCAAATGAAGAAACAGACAAAGGATTAATCTCAAAAATATACAAGCAACTCCTGAAGCTCAATTCCAGAAAAATAAATGACCCAATCAAAAAATGGGCCAAAGAACTAAACAGACATTTCTCCAAAGAAGACATACAGATGGCTAACAAACATATGAAAAGATGCTCAACATCACTCATTATTAGAGAAATGCAAATCAAAACCACAATGAGGTACCATTACACGCCAGTCAGGATGGCTGCTATCCAAAAGTCTACAAGCAATAAATGCTGGAGAGGGTGTGGAGAAAAGGGAACCCTCTTACACTGTTGGTGGGAATGCAAACTAGTACAGCCGCTATGGAGAACAGTGTGGAGATTTCTTAAAAAACTGGAAATAGAACTGCCATATGACCCAGCAATCCCACTTCTGGGCATACACACTGAGGAAACCAGATCTGAAAGAGACACGTGCACCCCAATGTTCATCGCAGCACTGTTTATAATAGCCAGGACATGGAAGCAACCTAGATGCCCATCAGCAGATGAATGGATAAGGAAGCTGTGGTACATATACACCATGGAATATTACTCAGCCATTAAAAAGAATTCATTTGAACCAGTCCTAATGAGATGGATGAAGCTGGAGCCCATTATACAGAGTGAAGTAAGCCAGAAAGATAAAGAACATTACAGCATACTAACACATATATATGGAATTTAGAAAGGTGATAACGATAACCCTATATGCAAAACAGACAAAGAGACACAGATGTACAGAACAGACTTTTGAACTCTGTGGGAGAATGTGAGGGTGGGATATTTCAAAAGAACAGCATGTATACTATCTATGGTGAAACAGATCACCAGCCCAGGTGGGATGCATGAGACAAGTGCTCGGGCCTGGTGCACTGGGAAGACCCAGAGGAATCGGGTGGAGAGGGAGGTGGGAGGGGGGATCGGGATTGGGAATGCATGTAAATCCATGGCTGATTCATATCAATGTATGACAAACCCACTGGAAAAAAAAATAATAAAAAAAAATATAAACAGATAAAAAAAAAAACGTATAAATTACAAAATTCTGACAATGAAATAAATTGGATCCTGTGATGGAAAATAATAGAGAAAACTTACAGTAATCAGAAACAGACTTCTAATTCATTTGGGGTTATACAAAAGAAGCCAAATTTTTATTTTGAGGTGAATATTAAATGAACTATATGAAATTGCTATTATTTGACCATATTTAAGCTATAAAAATGAGTATATCATATGATTACATCTAATGAAAAGAAACTGTGCCTTCATAACTGAACTAATCAGTTTGGGAAAATAAGTAAAAATAGTAGAACACATTTTCTATACATGCACACATACATGCAGACAAACAAATCTGATATCAAATGTCTTTCTGTACTAAAAACCTAAAAAATGGCAAAAGCTGGAACAAAAAGAAAAAATGTGAGACAGGACAGATTTTTAATTCAGTATCTAAAATGAGAAAGCTGAAACAAAGAGACATTAAGTGACTTACAAAAATCATACAGTGACTGGATGATGTAGCAAGTGTTTAAAACCAGATCTAATTGCTGTTTATCTATTTTATTTTTCACTATTATTTAATGGAATCTACTTCATATTAGAATTCATTCATTATTTTACCTTGCCTCTGTATTTTTATATTTTATCAAAAGATAGACTTGCCCAATTGTGGCTGAGACTGCTATGTGTTAGTCAAATTCCAGATTTCCTTTAGCTCAAGGACACACAACTAGACTGCACTTCCTGACCTCCTTTGCAATTAGATATGCCCATTAACCTGATACTGGCTATAGATTGTGGGTGAAAGCAATATTCCATTTCCAGACCAGGCTCATGAACTCTTCAAGACAATCCTCCACACACTCTCTCCTTCCACATCTGCCAATGAATGGAAAGGAGTTAAGGTCTTTAGGAAAGTTGAAGCCACAAGATGGAAAAGACCAAACATCAAATGGCTAGAATGAAAGATGACCAGACCAGAACATCTGTCTGGATTCTTTGGGATAAGTAATAAATTTTAATTATATTAAGTCATGAGACTTTTTAGAGTTTGTTGTGGTTGTGTCAGCAACTAACATCACTTACCCTAAATAATACACTGACATTGTTATTTTTAAGTTCTTTTGTAGGTGTTCTTCAGGCATAATTTGAGTTAGAAGGTATATTACTTTTCCATGGATGCTGTTATGAATTACCAGAATCTTAGTGGCTTAAAAAATAAATTTATTACTTATAATTATGCAGGTCAATATTTCTTTCTGGAGACTCTAGAAGAGAATCTGCTTTCTTACCTTTTGCTGCTTCTAAAGAATGTACATGTTCTTTGGCTTGTTGCCCCCTTTTGTCTTCCAAGCTACTTATGGCAGTTGAGTCTTCTCCATATTATGTTATTTTGAAACTAATTCTTCTGCCTTCCTCTTCCACATATAAAGACCCAATAATTACAGGGGGTCACCTAGACAATCAAGAACTTGTTGTTGTTGTTCACTTGCTAAGTCATGTCTGACTCTTTGTCACCCCATGGACTACAGCGTGCCACTCTCCTCTGTCCTTCACTGTCTCCTGGAACTTGTGCAAATTCATGTCCATTGAGTTGGTGATGCTATCTAACCATCCGATCATCTGCTGCTCCCTTCTCCTTTTGCCCTCAATCTTTCCCAGCATCAGGGTCTTTTCCAATAAGTTGGCTCTTCGCATCAAGTGGCCAAAGCATTAGAGCTTTAGTTTCAGCAACAGTCCTTCCAATGAATAATTAGGGTTGATTTCCTTTAGGATTGATTGGTTTTATCTCCTTGCAGTCCAAGGGTCTCTCAGGAGTCTTCTCCAACACCACAGTTTGAAAGCATCAATTCTTCAGCACTCAGCCTTCTTTATGATCCAATTCTCTATACATGACTACTGGGAAAACCATAGATTTGACTCAATGGACCTTTGTCAGCAAAGTGATGTCTCTGCTTTTTAATACACTCTCTAGGTTTGTCACAGCTTTCTTTCCAAAGAGCAAGCATCTTTTAATTTCATTGCTGCAGTCACCGTCATCAGTGATTTGGGAATTCAAGAAAATAAAATCTGTCACTGCTTCCACTTTTTCCCCTTCTATGTGTCATTAAGTAATGGGGCCAGATGGCATGATCTTAGCTTTTTAATGCTGATTTTCAAGCCAGCTTTTTCACTCTATTTCACCCTCAACAAGAGACTCTTTAATTCTTCACTTGCTGCCATTAAGGTGTCATCATCTGCATATGTGAGGCTATTGATATTTCCCCATATCTTGATTAAAGCTTGGGATTCATCCAGTCTGGCATTTCACATGATGTACTCTGCATAGTGCCAGTCAGTCCCAAAGGAAATCAACTCTGAATATTCATTGGAAGGATTGATGCTGAAGCTGAAACTTCAGTACTTTGGCCACCTGATGCAAAGAGCTGACCCATTGGAAAAGACCCTGATGCTGGGAAAGATTGAAGGCAGGAAGAGAAGGGGATGACAGATGATGAGATGTTTGGATGGCATCACTGACTCAGTGGACATGAGTTTGAGCAGACTCTGGGAGATGGTGAAGGACAGAGAATCCTGTTGTGCTGCAGTTCAACTGAGCAACTGAACAATAGCTCTGCATAGAAGATAAATAATCAGGGTGACAATATATAGCCTTGTCGTACTCCTCTCTCAATTTTGAATCAGTCAGTTGTTCCATATCTGATTCTAACTGTTGCTTCTTGACCCACATACAGGTTTCTCAGGAGGCAGGTAAGGTGGTCTGGTATTCCCATCTCTTTAAGAATTTTCCCATTTGTTGTGATCCACACAGTCAAAGGTTTTAGCATAGTCAATGAAGCAGAAGTAGATGTTTTTCTGGAATTCTGTTGCTTTGTCTATGATCCAATATATGTTAGCAATTTGATCTCAGGATCCTCTGCCTTTTCTAAACCCAACTTGTACGTATGGAAGTTCTCACTTCACATACTGCTGAAGCCTAGCTTGAAGGATTTTGAGCATAACCTTGCTAACATATGAAATGAGTACAATTGTACAGTAGTTTGAACATTTGTTGGCATTGCCCTTCTTTGGGATTGGAATAAAAACTGACCTTTTCCAGTCCTGTGGCCACTGCTGAGTTTTCCAAATTTGCTGACATTTTGAGTGAAACACTTTAACAGCATCATCTTTTAGAATTTTAAATAGCTCAGCTGAAATTCCATCACCTCCACTAGCTTTGTTCATGGTGATGCTTCCTAAGCCCACCTGACTTCACACTCCAGGATAGCTGACTCTAGGTGAGAGGCTACACAATCATGGTTAACTGGGTCATTAAGACCTTTTCTTGTATAATCTAAAATAATCATCCTATTTTAAGGTCAGCTGATTAGCAATCTTAAATCCATTGGTGATTTAATTCCCCTTTGCCTTGCAACCCAACACATTCACAGTATTGTAGCGATAAGGATATAGATACTTTGGCATGGTGGGGTGGGGGAGGGTAGGCGGAGGTGACATTACTCTCCTTACCAGGGAAGAATACCTACAACATGGCTTATTACGTTGGGATTTTGCCTTAAACTTTAACTGTGGATAAGCTTCTTTACCCAGATATTAATTACATTCTGATATCTCTCAGGGTAAAAATTAATATGCCTCTTAGAATTACCAAAATGACTCTTGCTGTTAAGCGTCTTTTAAAATAAGTATATTTAACTAACATCACTTAGTCATTAATTAATTTGTATGTTCTTCAGAGTCCCATATTTTTGCAAGAAAGAATCTGACCACATTTGAACCGCATTTGGGGACAATCTCATGTAGGGGGAAAATATCAGAAAAGTAATACTGTTAACATCTTTATGTCTTATCTAAAGGGTCTGCTTTTGCACTTTGGGTTCTTATTTAGAACTTCTAGCACTATGTGTGTGTTCATATACACATATCGTACACATGCATGTGTCCATATATGAGAAACAAACCTCCCCCCTCCCCCCCCCCCAAAAAAAGAGGTTGGGGAGGTGGGGAAAGAAGAGACTTGAAGTTATAATGAGAAAAGACACTGCAAAAATAACATTGTGGCTTCTGTGGGATCCCATATTTATCCTCTCAGATGCTTCCAGAGCAAACAAAGTCCATTTATAAATGAAAGGAGGATTTTGCTGTCAACCTAGAAGCTCCGCCTGAGACCTGAGGAGTAAAGGCCCCACCCTCACTCTTTTAGTCTCTTACCTCATTGCCTGGAGCAAACACACCTTCTCCCAAACACCACCTTCAATATCAGTCTTGGTCTCTGAAAATGTGGTCATTGGCATCTATGTTCACTTCTGCAGTACAGAAAAGGAAAGAATTTTGTATTTAAATCTACTCTAGGAAGACAGATTAATGTGGTCATTTTTCCAGCCTCAACAACTTTATCTGAAATGAAATTCTACTTAAGTCAAATATTATATTTTCATGTACTCTAGTGTTAGAATGGAGTACAGAGGCTCTGTTACTCAGAATTAACCTGGGTACCACAGGGGAGGTGAAGGCAGAATGAGTAGTTAGAAAGGAAATGTGCCCTCTCTCCCTCTCCACAGCCTCCAGGTTCCCAGGGTCAAGAATACAGCGGAAAAGCAAGAGGTTAATAAATAGGCACAGGTCGATTTGAATCCAGACTTGACCATAGTTAGTGTCTGACCACAAACAAATTCCACAAGCCCTCTGGTCCTGGGCTTTGTTTTTTTTTTTTTTTTCATCTTTATAAGGGTAATAATCATTCCTATCTTCAAAAAGAACTTTTGTGATAATTTAAGAATATGTTTGTGAGAGATTCTAACACAGCACCTGGCCCAAGTAGGTACTTAAGAACATTTAAGTACATTTTACAGCTCTTTAAAAGTCCTGAGCCCACCAGACCTCAGATCTATCCCTCACCTTTCCCCTATTCCTCCCTCTGTATTGCAGAAGGAATAACCCCTGCAAACCTTCTTGCCTGGCTTCCAAATCCCTGCCTGGGTTTCGCCCATGGACAGCACTATGGAAGTTAGACAGCAAGGGGTTCAGGGAGAATCCAAGGGATGCTCCCCTTTCCCAGCCCCTGCCTCTGGTAGCTCTGCATCTGCAACTCTGGCAGCTGCTGCATCTCCTTTATGGCCGCACCTTCTATGATCCCATCTCCTTTACAGGTCCACCGTGGTTCCAGCTCCAGTCGGATGATCTCAGACCTTTCAGTTCAGTTCAGTTCAGTCGCTCAGTCGTGTCCGACTCTTTGCGACCCCATGAATCACAGCACGCCAGGCATCCCTGTCCATCACCAACTCCCGGAGCTTACTCAAACTCATGCCCATCAAGTTGGTGATGCCATCCAGCCATCTCATCCTCTGTCGTCCCCTTCTCCTCCTGCCCCCAATCCCTCCCAGCATCAGGGTCTTTTCCAAAGAGCCAAGTCTTCGCATGAGGTGGCCAAAGTACTGTAGTTTTAGCTTCAGCATCAGTCCTTCCAATGAACACCCAGGACTAATCTCCCTTAGGATGGACTGGTTGGATCTCCTTGCAGTCTAAGGGACTCTCAGGAGTCTTCTCCAACACCACAGTTCAAAAGCACCTTTAGGCACGGTTAAATACTACTTCCTTCTAAACTAGGGCTGGTAATGGCTAGTGCTCAGTTACTTAGTTGTGTGTGACTCTTTGCAGCCCCATGGGCCGTAGCCCAGCAGGATCCTCTGTCCATGGGATTTCCCAGACAAGAATACTGGAGTGGGTTGCCATTTCCTCCACTTTTCGTTAACTCACACATGATGGCCATGTGACTTGGTTTGGCTCTCCACTTCGTCACTTGTGCAATCGCTCCCTGCACTAAGACTCCATACTTTAGATACTCAAGGTAATTTCTGGTTTTTTTTCTGATAAGATCTCGACTGTTAGAGTTCTTTTCCTCTTTCCTGAGCCATGACAGTTGAGGGAACAATATAAAGGTCAGAAACCTAGCCTGCCTTGGATTTATTTGGTGGCTCAGTCAGTAAAGAATCCACCTGCAATGCAGGAGACCTGGGTTAAGTCCCTGGGTTGGGAAGATCCCCTGGAGAAGGGAATGGCAACCCACTTGAGTATTCTTGCCTGGAGAATTCCATGGACAGAGGAACCTGGCAGGCTACAGTCCACGGGGTCACAAAGAGTCAGACACGACTTAGCGACTAAACCACCATAGCAAACTCTAGGGGCTTACAATCCTTGTTTTGACTTACCCACTACCTGTTCCCTTTATGTGATAATTATGATCATGATCTAATGATCAATAGGGAGGAGAAGGACCAGGAATTACTCATCACTATCATAGTGGGTAGATTGAAGGGTGTCATCAAATGGAAGGAAGAGCTAGTCAGTTTAGATGTTCATCATCCTAGAGATCAGAGAGCAAGACTTTCCAACAGGTAAAATAACAGATAGATGACAGGCTAGAAATGTGATGTTCAGAGAAAGTGGAAATGATTGGGAGCATCAGGTACCTGATGAAGGACACTTGAGAAGCTTTTGTTCACTTCACTCTTGCATCTGCTCAAATGACACCTCAAAGAAGCCTTCCCTGACTATCTCGTCTAGACCAGTGCCATCACATCACCACTATTTCTTTGCTTTTACTTCAAAGCACTTATGAATACTGGATTTCACATTATACATTTACTCGTTTATCATCTACTGTCTGAACTAGTAAGAAAGCCTCAGGAGGTCAAGGACTTTGCTACATTAGTCACTGAATCTCAAGAACCTAGCACTGTACCAAGCACATAGTAAGTGCTCAGGAAATATGTGTTCAGTGAATGAATGAATGTGAGGACACTGAATGTCTTGTGTCTGGATTGCCTTCTCCCCTACCACACACTCCCTATCTCAGCCAAGAGGATTCATTATCTACTTCTGCCTATAAACTCCAAGTTAACTACCAGCAGGCCCTCTTTGTGCCCTAACAAAATAACAGGTGGTGATTTTTGAGTCTCAAGCAATGGTTTTTACCATTTCAAATAGTCTCTTGAAAGCTGTTTACTTTTCCCAATGTATCTTGTTTTGCCTCTTTTTCCTTCTTGGCTTTTCCTTCCTAAATATCTCCCTGGGCCTTTTCATCTGTGCCTTGCCAATCTGTTTGTCTGGATATCTAGCTGGCCGCTGACTCAGGGTTTTAAACTGACCATGAATGCATGTACATGTCTTGACTTCTTTCTATTGCCTGGCTACCAACACCTCACTTAAGCGTCTAGTTCCTGGTTTTCCTTTCTTACCCATGTTCCATGTATCTCAGTGCTGGCATGCTAAAACAAAGAAAAGAAAGGGAAGATAGAGAGGGCAAAAATAGGAGAGAGAGAAAATAAAACACCTTCTGCTTTATCATTTCATCCAGGTTTACCAAGAGGACCTTGAGTTCTAGTTTGTTTGAGCTGTACACTTAATACACAACCTTGGGGAAGGTTATTTGGTCTAGCTTGACCCAGTGTAACTCCAGTATAAAGCAGAAAGTTTGATCCTAATGCTGAGCTGTGCATTCCAACAGGAGCCTCTAATCCCAGACTGATAAATAATAAGTAAAATTAGCCCTGCTAATCCCTAATTGCTACAGGCCTCACTGATATGTTCATGCTGTTGAAATAACACTTTTTAATTCTTTTCTTAACAGTATTTTTGAGCTTGGAAATAGCTTCATTACTCTCCCTATTTTACGGAGCTAATGTGCCCATTGATGGAATGGAAAAGGATTTATCCTAAAAGTTAAGCAAACTGGATTCTGGCTCCAACCCTGCCACTCATTAGCTATGTGCCTTTGGACATTTGCCCCCTCTAGGGCTTAGTGTCCCTATCACTAAATGAAAGGTTTGGACTTAAATGATCTCTGAAATTATTTCAAGCTTTATAATACTGTGCAGTTTAGAAAATAAGTAAAAGTACTGGTATGTGTAGGGTTTTTTGCCAAATCTGAAAGTCGCTCAGTCGTGTCCAACCCATGGACTGTAGTCTATGGAATTCTCCAGGCCAGAATACTGAAATGGATAGCCTTTCCCTTCTCCAGGGGATCTTCCCAACCTAGGGATCAAACCCAGGTCTCCTGCATTGCAGGAGTATTCTTTACCAATTGAGCCAGAAGAGAAGAAAATAGTATGATAGAGTGAAAGAAACCCTGGAATCCCAGGGCTCTTGTTTTTAATGATTTCTTTCTGCCTCCTTAGTTTCCATTCCTTTTCCTGTGAAAAATTAAGAGTTTGAGCAAGAATATATCTAAGCTCCCTTCTTTTTCTCATATTTTATAATTCCTACATTTCTATGATTATACAAAGGCTATTTGCCTGGCATATATTATGAACAAATTTTCACATCTTTGAAAACAGACAACTATGAAATGGCACTTGGAATTTGAATGAGAGTGGTATAAAACCCTTTTCACCTTTTATGGGCTTTTCTACCAAGTAAATTTCAGGAGGAGAAAAACATTACTTAATTATTCATGATATGGATGGATAGATACATAGATAAATAAAAGGAGGTAGAGATTTTATAATAAAGAGACAAGAAAAAAGAGAAGTAGCTAACATGAATATTTGACTTAATGTGGTTGCTAGTTTCAAGCCATAATCCAGATTTTATCTTTGATGAAAGGTGGTCCCAATAGATCCAGTCTTTGTCCTTGTTTTATTACTCATAGTTTCAAATTGCACCCATTCCCCAGAATTGATCTGCTAGAACCAATGTATTATAGAGCCAATATCTCTAACATTGATTGAAGGACTTTTAAAAATACTAAACTGTCAATATTTTCCTCATAAAAGCCTCCCTATTAATTAACATTGAGAAGCATTTATTTCTTAAATTTATTGTAAAATTATAATTAAAGTTAGATTATGAATCACAAATGCTTAAAGCTTATGACTCAAGTTTCTGTTGTTGTCGTTGCTTGCTGTCACTAAGTCATGTCCAACTCTTTTCTGCAACCCCATGGATTGTGACCCACCAGGCTCCTCTGTCCACGGGATTGCCCAGGAAAGAATACTGGAGTGGGTTACCATTTCCTTCTCTAGGCGATCTTCCTGACCCAAGGATTGAACCTACATCTCTTGCATTAGTAGGTGGATTCTTTACCATTGAGCCACCTGGGAAACCAAGTTTCTATTATCTTCCAATAAGGCAAATGATACTACAACAGCAAAAGGAATAAAAAGGATGGGGAACAGGGGTAGGTAGGGGTTTTTATTTCTTAATAAGAAAGCATGTGAATGCCATTGTCCATCTTAAAAAATGGTTGTCATGGATAATTAAAAGGAAGACATATATTAAAGCACTTAGCATAGGCCTGAAACATGATAAGTATTTAACAAATGTGATTCCCTTTCCTTCTTTTCCTCCTTTCACAAATTCCTAGACAATCTTCAAGATGATCCTTAATCCTGAAAGTTTAAATCTTCCCCAGTCCATGATTCACTATGCCTCTGCTCTTTTAATAAAGCTTAGTAAATATGTCTATCTTTCGTACACCCTTAGGGTGTTCATTTTATTCCTACTAGCGTCTAAACAGATGAAAAGTACAAGGCATGCCTAGCCAAGATTCAGCATGCTTTAAGGATTCTTTCCTGCAGAGGTCTATTTTTAAGTTGCAAGCTCTGAGAACACATTGTGTATGAAATGAGTACAGCTTGTTCAGTCTTCATTCTGGACCTTCCCCAACTGCTTCTTGGACAGAGAGGTCCCAAAGACATGGCTGGAGATCAGCATCCTCTGTGGGGCACACCTATGAAATTTGTTGTGGAGCCCCCTGAGTTAGGGGCAAAAACTGGCAGATTTAACAGGTTTCTAACATCTCTCTTTCCCTCACCTACACCAAAGATTATTGTTTCATTTTCTCAGTCACTGATTTATGCCTTACCAGTTTTTTAATGGTAACTAAAACTGTCCAAGAATGTACTTAGTCTCTTTATGAATATTGATTTGTGGTAACAACCTATTATATATTTTGCTTGTTTATTTATAACCCATCTTTAAAAAAAAAGGTTTAAATACATATGTGTGGTATGTGCATGTGTGTGCACGTGCATGCGTGCGTGCTAAGTCATTTCAGTCATGTCCGACTCTTTGTGCCCCTGTGGACTATAGCCCTACAGACTCCTCCTTTGTCCATGGGATTCTCCAGGCAAGAATACTGGAGTGGGTTGCCATGCCCTCCTCCAGGGGATCTTCCCGACCCAGGGATTGAGCCCAAGTCTCCAATGGCTCCTGAATTACAGGCAGATTCCTTAGTGCTAAGCCACCGCAGAAGCCTCTGTGTGTGTGTGTGTGTGTGTGTATTCTTCTTCAGATTATTTTACCTTACAAGTCATTGCTGTTGTTGTTACTCAGTCAGTCAGTCATGTCCAACTCTTTGCAATACCATGGACTGCAGCACACCAGGATTCCCTGTCCTTCACCATCTCCCAAAGTTTGCTCAAACTCATGTCCATTGAGTAGGTGATGCCATCCAACCATCTCATCCTCTGTCACCCCCTTCTCCTCCTGCCTTCAACGTTTCCCAGCATCAGGGCCTTTTCCAATGAGTGGCTGCTTGCATCAGGTGGCCAAAGTGTTGGAGCTTCAGCATCAGTCCTTCCAATGAATATTCAGGACTGATTTCCTTTCGGATTGACTGGTTGGATCTCCTTGCAGTCCAAGGGACTCCAAGAGTCTTCTCCAACACCACAATTTGAAGCATCAATTCTTCAGCGCTTGGCCTTCTCTGTGGTCCAACTCTCACATCTGTACATGACTACTGGAAAAGCCATAGCTTTGACTAGATGGACCTTTGTTGGCAAAGTAACATCTCTGCTTTTTAATACACTGTCTAGGTTTGTCATAGACTTTACTCCAAGAAGCAAGCATCTTTTAATTTCATGGCTGCAGTCACTGTCCACAGTGATTTTCGAGCCCAAGAAAATAAAGTCTGTCACTGTTTCTATTGTTTCCCCATCTATTTGCCATGAAGTAATGGAACTGGATGCTATGTTCTTCATTTTTGTACAAGTTATTACATAATATTAGTATAGTTCCCTGTGCTATAGAGTAGGTCCTTGTTGATTATCTATTTTATACATAGTAGGGTGTATGTGGGCTTCCGTAGTGGCTCTATGATAAAGAAAATGCTTGCTATGTGGGAGACCCAGGTTCGATCCCTGGGTTGGGAGGATCCCCTGGAGGACGGCATGGTAACCCACTCCAGTACTCTTGCCTGGAGAATTCCGTGGACAGAGGAACCTGGCGGGCTACAGTCCATAGGGTCACACAGAGTCAGACAGAACTAAAGCGACTAAGCAGGAATAGTAGTGTATATATGTTAATCTCAACCTCCCAATTTATCCCCCACCCCCACCACCCACTTTGTATAATACCCATCCTTTTTATCACAAAGGTTTGGAATGACTTTTAACAAAATATATGAAATTAATAAGACAGAAAACCAAGGCCAGAGAAAGCAGAGAATGCAGATGTACCACCATAAGGGTGAATTGATTGCTATGACTGGGCCTCATGTTTAATTATGAACGCCTTTGTAGCCAGGGCCATAATTCTTATCAGAAAGTAAGTAGTATATCAGGGTCTAAAAAAGAGACAAAACTATTTTAGTGCTAAATTCTAAATAGAATGGTATGTATGGCTTTACATGAGTGATATAAAGCTTTTCATAGACCAAATCCTCAATATATTTAAAGTAAATTAGGAAGTGGATCTTGGCATGTGGATACTCAAATATGTGTTCTTAGACATTAGTCACTCATTTAAAATGTTTCTGTTTGAAGTATGGTTGTTTTCAAATATATTAATCTCTCAATGACCAGAGCAAAAAGAAAACACAGATATTCTATTAACTATTAACAAAATAAATAAAAATTTTGAATTACACAATAAAATCTGTTACTTAGAGAAAAAGAAGTAGATTTTGGATAACTAATTTTGGTGATAACTCTAAATAAAAGCTCAAAGCGTAAGATTAAAGAACAACTTGAGAAATGAATATGTGATAATTGGTGAAGACCAATTCTGAAACTGTCTGGAAATTCTGTTGTTCCAAGGCAAGAATGAAAAGTACTTGGGGAAATGAACAAACTATGTCTCTTAGATAGCCTACTCAGAACTCCACTTGGCACAACTCAGCTTCTGAAAGGAGATATAAGAAATTATATTCTCATTTGATTATTAAAAAAGAGAAATCATTTTCTCAGACTAAGCCTTGGAGACTGGGCTTCCACACTAGGAATGAATCCTTAAGTTTGGAAAATCAGATGAACAAATGCCTAACTCATACTTCAGTCTGAATTGAAGACCACCCCATCTCTATACAGAATTTGACTGTGTGTGCATATGGAAGCATTAGATTAAGAATCTTCACAATTGGAGACTGACTTAGCCACACTAGCATATGGTCTAGTAAAATAGAGGTATAATATCTTTTTATCAATCTAGGCTTTCTATACACTTTCCCCTCTAAAGTCCATGTGTTGTTTCAGCAGGGGGTTTCTCTAACCCCTTTTGCTAAAGGTGGGCCTCCTTGATGCATGACCCCCAGTCTACTACTCACTATACTTTAGTTATAAATAGTCATTTAATGTTTTTCCATCCCTTCAGACAGTACAAGTATAGGAAATAAATTCATCTTTTTCATTACTGATATCCTTTTATGTTGAGAATAGTGTCTGAGTTATTATTGGTCTTGAAACTCCATTTGTTAAATATGTGAATACATAGATAATGTTGCTATTTTTCAATGTTGTTTCATAACTTTTTGTTAAGTGATCATTCTACTCATCAGGAGTGACCTCCTCTGTGTATGTGGGATGTAACAGGATGTAATAGGTATGATAGTATTTAATCCTTAAACTATCCTATCAGGGAAATTTGATTATTATCTTCCATTTTACTGATGAGAAAGTTGGGACGCTAAAAGGATAAAGAACTCCCCAGGGTTGTACCATTGGTAAGTAGTGAAACTAAGAATTCTATGGTCTTAACTACCACATAACATGAGCCCTATGATCAAATTACCTTTCAGAACTTTAATAATTTCATCCTCTCACAAAGTACCCATCTCACTGCACTCTTACTGACATTATTATTATTAATTATTGGTGAATCATTGTTTTAACCAGCTTTTCTTTGATTAAAAAGTTGAGATTGAAAATTGTTTCATTGTTTATTAGTTCTAAGTATTTCTTAAGGATATGTAAGTTAGCACATGTAAGTTTTAATTGATGGAGGCAAAGGAAAAAGAAAGAACAAGAAATAGACTTATTGCTCAGGGTAAACAACAGGTCTAACTAATTAACTAAACTAACTAGAGTGTTGCCCTTGGGGACGAGGAGACATAGGGGGAGGGTACCAGTAGCAAACATCTCTGTTTTTAGAGTGGTCATTAATTTATCCTCCAAAGCTAGTGTTCAGGGAGGAAAGGAGGCACTGTTACTAATACCATCGAGACCACAGGTGTCAACCAGGACTATCACAGGCCAACTGGCATGTAGAGCCATCTAACCTATTCTTCACCTCACCAGACTGGCTCTAGCTCTGAAATGTGGTGACTGCTCCTGGTTACCTCAAACTGTTTTATTCAGCATATCATCTGGGCCGTGTTCATTTTTTTTAACATCCCAGGCATTGCACAACTATTTGTACTGTCCCCGTCAATGTGTCCTCTTGGGAGATGACACACCTATTCCAATAATGCCATAACTGTTCAAAATATTTTTTTGTAATTCTGTTTGGCATCACCTTCTGAACCATTAATGTCTTCTTTAAAAAGTCAATCTGAACATACCTTGTTAATCTTTTTATTTCACTTAGCTCCTTGCAGGTAGAATCACTCAATAAACAGTCACTGAATTCAGTGAAATGCAACTAGATTCCAAAGCTCAAAATTATCCTCAGAGAATGAAGATTCATTACTGTTGAGTCTATTCATTAGGCCACAACTTAGAAAAATCAGACTGGAAAGAAATATGGTAACCATGCTTATCTCTGAGTTTTAGAATTATAAGTAAAACAATAAAAAGATAAAAATCAAAGCTTTCCTTATGAGTATGCATTAGTTTTAAATTAAGAAAATTTTCATCTTGTTTTGTGTTTACATACTATGCCTTAGGTAATTCCAAAGAACAGTTTCTCAAATATGTTACATAATATTTCCATTTTGGGAATATGTGTACACCTTTCAGAGGGGATTACTTGTGAAAGAACAACACACATTTAGATGAGTACATCTTGTAATGTTTGTTTAAAAAAAAATCCACTACTTTATAATCATGCTTCTATTTTAGACATTTTCATGAATATAAGTCATGACATGGATGCTATGCGGGACATGATTTTAAAAATAAGAGAAATAAACATCCAAGAAATAAGCAGATGACACTTGGGGTCAGGGAACCTAGCCAGCTGCCTGGTGAGTAGTCTCCAGGGCTGTGAAACAGAGCCGCGACAGTGGTTCATCTGTAAGTTCTGCCTAGTGATAAGCAAGAAGGACATTTGCCCAGCCAGATATTTAGAGACTGAGAACAAGCATTATCATTCCAGTTTTATGGAATGAAATTAAAGTGTAAACGTTCTAACAGTTTGCCTCCGTTGGTAGTGGAAGAAAGGACTGTTGAGCTTTCAGACCAGAGTGTTGAGAGGGCATATACCGAGGACCCACTTCAATACACATATATTTCTGCCAACTGCGTAACCAACTAAAACAGCCACACCCTCAACACAAACTGCCCGTAAACCAAGAGCTAATTAAACACAAACAGAGTTGTTATCACCCACCGCCGGATGGAGTGGTATATGGTAAGGGTGTTCTGAGCAAGAGTGTTCATGTCAGTGAGACTTTCTATGAAAAAAACTTTCTTAACCTTGTGGATGGAAGAATGGGAAAGAGAAGAAGAGGCAGTACCGTGGCTGGTGGCTGAGAACTCAGGGTCATCCAAAGACGCCAGGGATTTATGTTGAAGGAGGCCATGTTACCAGCTTCTTTTGAGCCAGAGCCACTGGAAGGGGACCATGTTCGGAGCAAATGTTCCCACGTGACTGCCGCTTTCCGTGTGTGTGAACATGAATCTGGGCTATAAAGGAGGTAGGGACAGTGGGAAGCCAAAACTGGTCCCCCTCTCCTAGTGGAAAGGAGACACATGCCGTCCGTTGTAACAAGAAAACATTTTAAAGTGCCTGTTTGTGCTGAAGTAATTTCTAATTATTGGAGGCAGGGAGCATGGTCTGGTGTGGTTACGGGAGGGCGCACAGCACCGGGACGGCAGCCATTCCGTTCTTCTGCTCTCGGCCTCTTCCTGCGACTATTGGCTTGTCAACTAACCTCCTCCCTCCTCAGACTCCCAGCTTGACCATATAGGTGAAACTTCCCATTCAGTACTTCACATCTGGCATTTGCAAGCACTTCAAAAATTTAGGCTAATTAATAGTATCCCTTTGAGGCTGAAAACTTATTATTACCAACATGATGATGCCTTCAGTTGATGGTGATCAGAGGCACACAGACTTGAAATGATTTCCCTCCAGGGGCTAGAACCCCTAGGTATGGGTAAGAGCTAAGCTTACGCTATCACCACTCAACCCCACACCCTCCCAGCCCACACCAAGGAACTCACAGGGTGCTTTGAGGATACATAAGCCATTTATTCAGCCTATGGGGCAACTCAGAATAGGTGTTAAAGAAATACAAAGCATTATTTCTAATGCAGACAGGGGCTTTCTTTTCACAAAGCCATACCAGTATTCCTGAACTCCTAATTCACTGGGCAGAGCTCCTTCCTGGTCATTTTCTCTGCTCTAGAGACTGTCACCAGGACAGACTGTTGGAATTAGCCTGAATTACTGCTCTCTCATTTTAGTTAATTTATCTCTTTAAAAAATTACAACATATTCCTAGAAAAATAAGGTTTAAATGACAGAGGGAAAAGAGAACATAACTTCCTCTAAGCTTCTCTTAACCCATTGCTAACGACTCCCAGTCCAATTTACCACTGCTAAACACTGTTCACTTTTTTCTTTGTCTCTCAAAGCAGTCACAAAAAATAATAATACATATTCAGGAGGCCAGATAGTCTGACTGACAACTCAGTATTTCCTAACTATATAACCTTGGCCGAATTTTTAAACCTTTCTGAGCTTCGGTTTCCTCAGAGAGGTTTAAGAATTCCTATGGGAATAATTACAATGCCTACTTCATAAGGCTATTTTAAAGATTAAATGATACCTACCTTGTACAGTTAAATAAATGTCAACTATTATTTGTAGAAATATATAAACTCCTTTAGGGCTTAGGATCATTCCAAGAATGAGTTTTGCCGGTTGGCTTTTTAACACAACCTTCTGCCATAGCCAAAAGGATTTTTTTCCATTGCTGATTGTAAAAATGGGGCAATACTCAAGAGTATTGACAACCAGCCTGGCTCAGACACTGAGCAGGCAGGAAGAACACAATGAAAAATCAGAGTAGATGCCAGACAAAAATAGTAGGTGGATAGCAGCTGAATATCAGCTATGTCTAGGGAAAACATTATTGTCTTCTGTTTAAATCATTTACTCAGTTTCTTTAGAATGCTCCATCATTTTTAATAGTGCCTTGAAAAACACAGTAATATACTTTGTTAATTGATTTCTTACTTAATTGCTATGTGCCAAGGAACATGTTCTATGTGATCTCTATCCTCTGAAAGGAGTTAAGAAATATTTTTGCCCAGTATACAGTCAAAGTTTTTGAAAATGCTTCAGGGGTGTTTTGAAAGGATGCCTATTGTGCAGTTGTGTGTTGCCTATTGTGTCAGTCGCTCAGCTGTGTCCAACTCTTTGTGACCCCACAGACTGTAGCCTACCAGGCCTCTCTGTCCATAGAATTCTCCAGGCAAGAATACTGGAATGGGTTGCCATTTCTTCCTCCAGGGGATCTTCCCCACCCAGGGATCGATCCACATCTCCTGTATTGCAGGTCGATTCTTTTACCGTCTGAGCCAGCAGGGATCCCCTTGTGCAGTTGTCATGCGTCTTGTGCAGTTGTAGATGCATGTTTTTTATATACCCATAAAATTAGAGTTTTTATATTGTGTTGTTCAAATTTCTATGACTCCACTGAGTTTTGTTGCTTGTTTCTATCAACTATGGAAAGTGGTATTTTAGAAATTTTCTGTAGTGGTTGCTGATTCTTCTTTTTGTTTGTTTGTTTGTTTTTTGTCAGTTTCTGTGGAGGCTGCTTATTACAAAATGATAAGTTTCAATTTCCTATAAAAATAATTAAAAGTATACTACTAAAAAAAAAAAAAGTCTACTACTGCCTCCTCATAAATTAATTGTTTAGGTTTCTCTCTATTGAGGTCCATAAACTAATGACAGTATTGACAGTTACTTTATAAACCACATGGTTGAACTTTTAAAAACATTCTAATAAGTTGTTCAGTTATTTCATATGTATTAGAAAAAATAGAAAAACATCACTTCAAACCCAAGATTTCATGAATTTATTGCTTTAAAGTGAAATCAAAATTATTTAAGCTTTTAAAGAAAGAGTTAATTTAAAGAAAAATATTTAATATATAAGTTTACTACATACACTAGAGTATGGAAAATATATTGAAGACAGCTCACAAAAGACTATGGCTCGAGAGACCTTAAGCTAAACAATAAATTAAAGAAAAACCTGTTACACCCCCTTCATGGATCACAGCCTTGTCACGGCGAAGGGGCTTTTGTAACTCAATGAAATTATGAGTTATGCTGTGCAAGGCCACCCAAGAAAGATAGGTCACAGTGAAGATTTCTGATAAAATGTGGTCCGTTGGAGGAGGGAATAACATACCATTCCAGTATTCTTGCTGTGAGAACCCCATGGAGAGTATGAAAAGGCAAAAAGATATGACACCAGAAGATGGACCCCAAGTCAGAAGGTGTACAATATGCTACTAGGAAAGAGCAGAGGGCAATTACTAGTAGCTCCAAAAAGAATGAAGCGGCTGGACCAAAGCGGAAACAAAGCTCAGTTAAGGATGCGTCTGGTGGTGAAAGAAAAGTCAGATGCTGTAAAGAACAATATTGCATAGGAACCTGGAATGTTAGGTCCATGAATCAAGATAAATTGGACATGGCCAAGCCAGAGATGGCAAGAGTGAACATCGACATCTTACGAATCAGCGAACTAAAATGGACAGGAATGGATGAATGTACTTCAGATGACCATTATATCTACTACTGTGGATAAGAATCCCTTAGAAGAAATAGAGTAGCTCTCATAGTCAACGAAAGAGTCTGAAGTGCATTACTTGGGTGCAATCTCAAAAACAACATGATCTCAGTTTGTTTCCAAGGCAAACCATTCACAGTAATTCAAGTCTATGCCCCAACCACTGATACCAAAGAAGCTGAAACTGATTGGTTCTATGAATAACTACAAGGCCTTCTAGAACTAACACCAAAAAAAGATGTACTTTTCATCGTAGGAGATTGAAATACAAATACAGGAAGTCAAGAGATACCTGGAGTGACAGGCAAGTTTGGCTTTGGAGTATGAAATGAAGCAGGGCAAAGACTAACAGAGTTTTGTCAAGAGAACAATCTGGTCATAGCAAATACCCTTTTGCAACAACCCAAGAGACAACTCTACACATGGACATCACCAGGTGGTCGATACCGAAAATCAGGTTGATTATATTCTTGGCAGCCAAAGATGGAGAAGTTCTGTACAGTCAGCAAAAACAAGGCCTGGAGCTGAGTGTGGCTCAGATCATGAACTCCTTTTTGCAAAATTCAGACTTGTTTTGAAGAAAGTAGAGAAAACCACTAGGCCAATTCAGGTATGATCTAAATCAAATCCCTATGACTATACAGCAGAGGTGATGAGTAGATTCAAGGAGTTAGATCTTGTAGACAAAGTGCCTGAAGAACTATGGATGAAGGTTCATCACACTGAACAGGAGGCAGTGACCAAAACTATCCCAAAGAAAAAGAGGTGCAAGAAGGCAAAGTGGTTGTCTGAGGAGGCTTTACAAATAGCTGAGAACAGAAGAGAAGTAAAAGGCAAGGGAGAAAGAGAAAGCTACACCCAACTGAATGCAAAGTTCCAGGGAATAGCATGGAGAGATAAGAAGGCCTTCTTAATGAACAACGAAAGAAAGGAGGAAGACAATAGAATGAAAAAGACTAGAGATCTAAGAAAACTGGAGATATCAAAGGAACATTTCATGCAAAGATGAGCATGGAGGGCAGAAATGGTAGAGACCTAACAGAAGCAGAAGAGGTTAAGAAGGTATCAAGAATGCACAGATGAACTATATAAAAAAAGATCTAAATGACTTCGATGACAGTGATGGCATGGTCACTCACCTAGAGCCAGGCATCCTGAAGTGTGAAGTCAAGTGGGTTATAGGAAGCATTATTATGAACAAAGCTACTGGAGGTGATGAAATTCCAGCTGAGTTATTTTAAGTCCTAAAAGATGATGCTGTTAAAGTACTGCACTCAATATGTCAGCAAATTTGGAAAACTCAGCAGTGGCCACAGGACTGGAAAAGGTGAGTTTTCATTCCAATCCCAGAGAAGAGCAATGCCAACAAATTTTCAAACTACAATATAATTGTGTTCATTTCACATGATAGCAAAGTAATGCTCAAAACCCTTCAAGTTAGGCTTCAGCAATACGTGAAGTGAGAAATTCCAGATATACAGGCTGGTTTTAAAAAAGGCAGAGGAATCAGAGATCAAATTGCCAACATTTGAAACATCAGGAAGAAAGCAAAGGAATTCCACACAAACATCTACTTCTGCTTCATTGACAACACTAAAATCTTTGACTGTGTGGATCACAACAAATAGTGGAAAATTCTTAAAGAGATAAGAGTAGCAGACCACCTTACCTGTCTCCTGAGAAACCTGTATGCGGGTAAAGAAGCGACAGTTGGAACCAGACATGGAAACACTGACTGGTTCAAAATTGGGAAGGGAGTAAGACAAGGCTGTATATTGTCATCCTGCTTATTTAATGTCTATGCAGAGTACATCATGCAACATGCTGGGCTGGGTGAATCACAAGCTGGATTCAAGATTGCTGGGAAAAATATCAGTAATATCAGATATGCAGATGATACCACTCTAATGACAGAAAGTGAAGAGGAACTAAAGAATCTCTTGCTGGGAGTGAGAGAAGAGAGTGAAAAAGCTGGCTTGAAACTCAACATTCAAAAACTAAGATCATGGCATCTTGTCCCATCATGGCAAATAGAAGGAGGAAAGTGGAAGCAGTGACAGATTTTCTTTTCTTGGGCTCCAAAATCACTGTGGATGGTGATTGCATCCATACAATTTAAAAATGTTTGCTCCTTGGAAGGAAAGATATGGCAAATCTAGACAGGACATTAAAAAGCAGAGCCATCACTTTGCCAACAAAGGTCCATGTAGTCAAAGCTGTGGTTTCTCCGGTAGTCATATACGAATGTAAGACTTGGACCATAAAGAAGGTTGAGTGTCAAAGAATCGATGCTTTCAAATCATGGTGCTGGAAAAGACTTTTGAGAGTCTCTCGGGCAGCAATAAATCAAGCCAGTCAATCCTAAAGGAAATCAACCCCGAGTATTCACTGGAAGAACTGTTGCTGAAGCTGAAGCTCCAATACTCTGATCTCCTGGTGCAAAGAGCCAATTCATTGGAAAAGAAAGCTGAGAAAGATTGAAAGCAAAAGGAGAAGGAGGTGGCAAAATATGAGATTGTTAGGTAGCATCACTGACTCAATGAACTTGAATTTAAGTAAACTCTGGGAGATAGTGGAGGACTGAGGAGACTGATGTGCTGCAGTCCATGGGGTCGCAAAGAGTCGAACAAAACTTAGCTACTGAACAACAACAACTCTTACAAAGCAATAAGCATGTCTTTAAAGTGCTAGACTCTGCTTAACAAGCTGTGGGTAGACAGTAAATATAGTGACACCGCCTTGTAATTCTACAGTAGAGATGGAGACTGAACTGGAATTACAGACTAATAGAGGATGAGATGGTTGAATGGCACCATTGACTCAATGGACATGAGTTTGAACAAACTCCAGGAAATAGTGAAGGAAGGACAGGGAAGTCTGGCATGCTGCAGTCCATGGGGTTGCAAAGAATCAGACATAACTGAGAGACTGAACAACAACAATTCTAAATGGTATCTAGATGCATTTGTGCTTTTTACAGAAACAGTATTTACCTTGAATATAGTTAGATGTTAAAAAGTCTTGCTTTACTTATTTAATTAATCACATGTCTGAAACCACCAAGTTTTCTTTTTAATTGAAATATTGCTCACATCCAATATTCTGTTAGTTTCAGGTGTACTACGTAGTGATTTGACCTTTGCATACATTATGAGATGATCATCATGTTAAATCTAGTAATCATCTGTCCCCATACAAAGTTACTACAATATTATTAACTATATGTCTTATGCTGTATATTAGATGGATAAAAAAAAATGAGGAGTTGGTTGAAGTTTTTATTTGGGGTCATTTGTAGATGTTAATTTGCCCTTTTTAAGGCCACTAACTCTCATAATAGAGCATTACCGATAGTTTGATACCTTTAATGGAGAAAGGTTTTGGCTACAGTTCTCCAATAGTAACACAGTTTATAATCTATACAGTCTTTAAAGTTTGCAAAGCACTTGCACAGATGCTGATTAGTTTAATCTTGACACAACCTTGTAAAGTAGGTAGGGTGTTGTTACACAAAGTGTGAGGATGCCCTGGGAGGACTGTAACTTAGATTTGAAGTCAGAGATTTGTCTTTTAGGAAGTTTAAAACAGCCAGTGAATTTCAGGAAAAAAGACGGTCCTCCTTCTTTTCTGGGAGAGATTGTTTTTGTCAAGCAGTTATAAGGCAGCACCTTATGGCCAATTCTCTGGAAAGCCTGTTGGATTGAAATGTTAAGAATTTGGTTTTATAATATAAAATAAATCTATTCACAAGACCACAACACCAAAGATTTATAGATAACTTTGAAAATTTTGTTTTCAGTTTCCCTTTGCTGAAAAATATTATTTGTTCTTGGAAGATGTGTCTATATCCATGCCTAAGCACTGGCTCATAGGAAAGGGACAATTGGTTGATGGTCAACAGGAACAAGCAAGGCTGACCTTTTCTTTCATGTCACCCTAAACAACAGACTGTGAAATGCATAAGACCTGGATGTGGAGTGCACTGGCTAAACCAATGATTTCTCAAACCTGGTGCCACTGAGAGCTTTAATATCACAGGTTTCAGTACGTATGCCATGACCTACTGTGCTTGCCAAGCCCATGACAGGTAGACCAGGCTTCATCTGGGAGGTAAGGGTTCACATTTCCTTGAAGGAATTGGATCTCCCTATTATGATTCATCCTAGGGAAGAAAAGAGAGCCTGTGGGGATGGTTCTCCAATATGCCCATGGGAAGACGCTGAGCTGGCTGGCTACACATATCATGGAAAATGAGTTATGCAACTAATTAGAATTTGGATGTGGGTACTTATGGGAGCAGTTATAAGCAAAAGACATGAAGCCAATAAAGCTTAATTATCAGATTCCCTGACTTGGCACTGCCCCTTAAGAGATCTTGGGTGGAAACTTAGCAATCTGCAGATATGGTCAGGTTTTTAAAACTTGCAAAGTAAAATGTTTTTGTATTATTTTGCTTACAGAGAGCTCCCATATTATATCAATTTCATTCCCCCACAGAATCTGGGTCTGTCTTAATTCTAAGATAATCTATATTGAACTTTTGTTATCTCCAAGCTTTTGGTAAAGTTATATGAAATACTGTAGCCTTGTCTTGGCTGTTCTCTGGAGGCATTAAAGGATATTGGGTTTACACTTGTGAAATGGCATAGTGAAAGTGTTAGTCACTCAGTCATGTCTAACTCTTTGCAACCCCAGGAACTGTAGCCCCACAGGCTCCTCTGTTCATGAGATTTGCCAGGTAAGAATACTGGAGTGGGTAGCTATTTTCTTCTCCAGGGGATCTTCCTGACTGAGGGATCAAACCTGGGTCTCCTGCATTGCAGGCAGACTCTTTTCCATCTGAGCTACCAGGGAAGCCCAAAATGGTAGAGGATTGTGACAAAATCCTGGAGAAGCTGTTTATTGTTCAGTAGTTGACCAATGGAAAGTAGAATAGTGATCTGGGGAATGACTGTTAGGAGTCAGATGACCCTGACAGCACATGGGAAAGTGTCACCAAGGCAGGAGTGCGCCTTGACCAGACACCATCACTCCTATATATATTGATGGGAATGATGCCTTGAAAGATATCCTTAACCCCACTATGTATGTATGTATGTAGGTGCTATTGGAGTTACACTCGTTTTAAAGAATAATGAACTAAAGAGAACAGAAATGAAGCAAATAACAAGAAGACTATAAAACTAATTAGAAGAATTTGTAGAAATGGAGCTCAAGTCTTCTGACTTCATAGTCAGTTTTCACATCCTGAAAGTGGTGAAAACTTGAGGATCAGAGGTTTCCCATCTAGGAAAATTGAGCAAAAGTAAAGAAGCAGCTTTAAGCAAATTCTGGTTGCTGTTGCAGTGAGACATTTACATGTTTGTATGAAGAGCTTGATAGCATCTAGGATTCTTGTTTGAGCAAGAATTTCAAACTAGACTTTACCATCAGACCTCTGTTATTCTGTTTCTTCTCCCTGATTCCATTTTTAAGAAATCCAAAAGCAGGTAAAACTAATCTGTGGTGAAGGCAATTAGAAAGTGATTGAAGGAGGGCCAGGAGAACTGATGGGAAAAGGAGTACAAGGGAACTTTCTTATCCTCTATCTTATTACAGTCGTCCAAATTTACTGCCTGCAATGCAGGAGACACAGAAGTTGCAGGTTCGATCCCTGGGTCGAGAAGGTCTCCTGGAGAAGGAAATGGCAACCCACTCCAGTATTCTTGCCTGAAGAATCTCCATGGAGAGAGGAGCCTGGCAGGCTACAGTCCATAGTGTTGCAAAGAGTAGGACACAACTGAGCGACTGAGCGCGCAAAGTTATCAAGCCAAATACCTAAGAACTGTGTATTTTGTTGTATATGAATTAAACTTCAGTAAAAATATGAAACAAATGATTAACAAAACCACAAAACATATAAAAATAAAAATTAAATTATAACTGTTATTCTGTAGAGGCGTGAGTGAAGCCTCTCAAGACTCTAGGAGGTAAGATTAAGATTCCCTGTTCTTCCTGTTGCAGAGGAAAATGTTTCCCCACATTACTGTATGTCACACATCTGTCTCCTTTTTATCTCACACTGTCACTGGAGAACAATGCCATTGGCAGACACAGTATGATTATCAGGCAAAACAATATTATTACTGGAAAAATTGGCAAGTTGTTTTCAGCAAAATCCTTTTCCCAATCATAGGGTCGCATTTCCTTTCCTTCTATTCTCTGATATTCTAGTCTCTCTGCTACAAACTTTTTTAAAAATAAACTCTCATGTGGCCCTATAATTCTAAGTGCTGTGTATTTCTGTTTTTCTGGGCTCCAGCTCAACAGGATTAATTCCAAGTAAAGTAAATACAGACTTGGTTTTGTTGTTTTATTGTTGCTGTTTGTTGCTCTACTTTTGAAAAGTTTTACACTAACTACCTTGCTGGTCTATTTTCTTTTGGTATGTTTTTTAATAAATGTATATATTTTTCTTAAATATAACCTTGGTATAAATAAATTTAATCTCAGAAATAACCACCATTCACATCTAAATGTTTTGTTCCACAGTTGAGATAATGAAATCATTTTTATTTACTTTTTCTAACATAACATTATAGCATAAGAATTTTCTGACACTATTTGAACCGCTTTCTAGAGCAGGATATACTTAATAATTAGTGCTCCTTTATTTTCAAATTGGTCAAATAATTCTATCCACTTTCACATAATGATTATTTTATATCAATTATTGAATCAGTGTCAGTCAACAGCATTTTTTTCTAGTTCCATGTAAAATCAAAATTAGAAACATTTGTCCAAAATAATAGGCGGATTGTGATCAACTGGAGGGCCGGGATAATATTTACTCCATCTTTGAGTTCTCCACAGTGCCAATACATAATAAGAATTCAATAAACACTTGTAGATTGAATGAGTGAGTGAACGAAAAAATTACATATTTCCAGGAGTCAAGACTTGAGAGGTAAGTGGATAGACCTTCGTGCCTACAACTTGCCTTCTGTAAGTAACTGTACTGATGAACTCTCAATCAAAAACAAAATGCCTTGGGAATTCCTTGGTGGTCCAGTGGTTAGAACTTCACAATTTCTTTGTCCTGGGCCTGAGTTCAATCCTGGGTCAGGGAACAAAGATCCCACAGGACACATACATGCTGTCACTCAGTCGTGTCTGACTCTCTGCAACCCCATGGACTGTAACGCACCAGGCTCCTCTGTCCATGGGATTTTCCAGGCAAGAATACTACAGAGCATTGCCATTTCTTTCTCCAACCAAGCCATGTTGTGTGGTTAAAAAAAAAGGAATATGTAAAATGCCTTTTAGATTAGTTCTCCAGACTAACTCTTTATTTGTAAGCCACCTTTTTACACCAGCATGAACTATGCATTGACACAGCTCAACAAAGTTTGCTTAAAGATTTTAGATGTTCTAGCCATAAATTTTCTAGTTTTTTTAAACTAATTATCACTGAATATAATTTAGAATTACACCATGATGCCCCTTTGAATTATACCAGTTGGTTTTTACTTGAATATCATAACAGCCTTTTAGAACAGAAATTCAGGATATTCTAGAGATTATTTCTTCATAGAGTTATTGAATCTTAAAAAGTTTAGAGCCAGAGAAGACATAGTGATTATCTATTACAAGGTCTTTTTTTAAAGAAGGAAGAGGTAGACAGTTGATTTACCAAGGCCATTGAGCTAACCAGAACTGGTGTAACAGCATTTTGACTCTCCTTTTCATGTTTTTTATGTTATAATACACTACCTTATGTGGATCTATCCTATGGTTCATTAAGAGCAACTCATGTTGAGGAAATATTTCTATTTTTGATAAAGTTACTAAGATAAAGGTAATGCATAAAAATATAACGCATCTGGACTTATGCAGGACATTTGACAAGGTATTTTATATTTTTCTGTTTATATAGAGCAAAATAAACTGGATGCTGGAAATATTATCACTTTTCAGTGATTCATTATATTTTTTGACCTTGTGAAAAATAATATATTTATATATGTGCAGCTAATGCATAAATGTACAGTTTAATAAGTAATTATAAGACAGACACATGTATAACCACCGACCAGATCAGGAAATAAAACATTGTCAATTCTAAATCAGGGCTTTTTGACTCACAAACTTTGAGAATGAATTTATGGTTACCAGGGGGAAGGGTGGGGGGAAAATAGATTGGGAGTTGGGGATTGACTTGCACACACTGCTACATGTAAATTAGGTAACCAAAGAGGACTTTCTGTATAGCACAGGGAACACTGCTTAATATTCTGTAATAACCAAATGGGAAAAGAATTTGAAATAGATACATGTATATATATAACTGAATCACTTTGCTGTATACTTGAAGCTAACACAATATTTTTAATCAACTATGCTCTAATATAAAAAATTTTTAATTAAGACCATTATGAATAATGGCTGGGCTTTTTTTCTTTTCTTTTCTTTTTTTTTTTTTTTCATATATCCTGGTGTACGTATATATCCATTTCTGTTGAAGATGCACATACTTTATAATCCAGCAGTTCTGCTCCCAGGATCAGTATATATATGTATCTTCAACATTAGTAGATCAGCTTAGAGTTTTCCTAATTGGCTTTACCTATTTTCACCCTCACCAATTATATATGAGACTTTTCCATTGATCTGCATCCTTACCGAATGTGGCACTGTTGTTAGGGTATTTAATGTTTTCCAATCTGATTTCTGAACATCTTATGACAGTTTTGATTTGCATTTACCTGGTTACTAGTGAGATTGAACAACTTTTCATATGTTTATTAGCTATTTGGCTTTCCTTTTGCATCGTGCCTGTTCAAATCTTAGGTCTACTTTTCAACTATGTTTGCAGGTGTTCTTTATATACCCTGGAATGATAGTCATTGATCATATAAGATGAAAATATATTTACTCTTTTCATGCATTTAATAATGCTTTTTGATAAGCAGAAAATTTTAATTTTAACATAGTTAAATTTAGCAGTTTTTCTCTTCATGATTAGTGCTTTTTGCATCCTATTAAGAAATCTCTTCCTACTCTGAAAGTATTCAGAGTGAAAAATTCTCTGATTTTAAAATCTAAAATCTTTATTGTTTTTCTTTTCATGTTAAGGTCTACAATTCATCTGCATTGGGTTTTGTATATGATATGGTATAGAGTCAGATTTCTTTCTCTTCCATATGAACGTTCCGTTGTCTCAGCACCATTAGTGAAAAGACAGTATTTTCCTCAGTGCTCTGCAGTACCATCTTTTTCATAAATTAAGTCTCTTAATGTGGGTCTTTTTTTGTGGCTCTCTCTTCTGTTCAAATTATCTATTGATCCCTTCTCACAATACCACACTGACAGGTATTAGAGCTTTATAATATGGTTTTATATAATATAGTTTTGCTTCCTGATTTTCTTCTCTAAAAGCTCATTGGTTTTCAGGTAATGATGGAATAACAGAAAAAAGAGAGGAAGGAAGGAAGTGTGAGTGAGGGAGAGAGGGAGGAATGGATCCCCCACAATTCCTACATCCCACTCCCACAATCAGGAATGCTCTAAACAAGTTTATGAAGGTAGACATTGTTGGCTTATGTAGTATTATGTCTGAAATCTTCAGCTTAGCATACTTTAATTTTAGAATCTAAACAATTCAGCTCAACCCCCTAGTATTTATTAAACATCTACTGAGTACCCAACCTTATAGTTTGGCTTCCAAGAGGCACAGTGGTAAAGAATTTGCCTACCAATGTAGCAGGCACAGGGACGTGAGTTTGATCTCTGAGCCAGGAAGATCGCTAGGAGTAGGAAACAACCACCTTTTCCAGTATTCTTATCTGGAAAATTCCATGGACAGAGGAGCCTAGCAGGCTACAGTCCATGGGGCCACAAAGAGTCAGACACAGTTGCGTAACTGAGCACAATCTTATAGTAGGTGTTATGAAGGGTTCAGAAAAGTCTCAGTCAAAATTGAAATATTTAGAGCTCATCTACTCATTTTTTAATCATTTTATTTATTATTTATTTATTTTTGGCTGTGTTGGGTCTTTGTTGCTGTGTGAACTTTTCTCCTGCTGCAGCAAGCTAGGGCTACACTCTAATTGCAGTCCTCTGGCTTCTCATTGTGATGTCTTCTCTGGTTGCAAAGCAGGGGTTCCAGGGCAGGCTTCGGTAGTTGCAGCTCCTAGGCTCTAGAGCACAGGTTCGGTAGTTGTGGTACATGGGCTTAGGTACTCTGTGGCATGTGGAATTTTCCCTTATCAGGGATCAAATCAGTGTCTCCTGCATTGGCAGGAGTATTCTTTACCACTGATTTACCAGGGAAGCCTTACTTGTTTTTGTTTTTTGTTTTTGTTTTTTTTTTAAGTTTTGAACTTTGGGGTTTAAACAGAATACTGAATTTCAGATTTTACTGTAATTTCTCCAGAAAAGAAACAACTAAATTCCATCTATGCACCTTAAGCCTAACAGAAGTTAACCCTTAACCATATCTGGAATTTTTAAAAAATGAGAAAATAAAAGCAAAAGCATCCCAATAAGCCACTTAAAATATTTAGGGAGTTTAAGACTCATGACCAATGCTAAAAACAAATCACTACTGTTTGTCAAAGCTTGAAGCATTAGACCAATCACACAACTTTTAGTGAATATCTTAGTCATTACTTGGAATGGTTATAACAGGCATAATTTTCTATGCTAATCTTTTAAAACTCTTGGGAAAAAAAATTGAAAATAAATATATCTCAGCATATGAATGCAGAAAGTCAAGAGAAGTAAAGCTCTTCAATTTATAGGTAAGAACCCACCCTCTAACTGTTCCAGCCTCTATCGTCACAACCCATCAGTTCAGTTCAGTTCAATAGCTCAGTCGTGTCCAGCTCTTTGTGATCCCATGGACCACAGCACGCCAGGCCTCCCTGTCCATCACTGACTCTCAGAGTTTACTCAAACTCATGTCCATTGAGTTGGCAATGCCATCCAATCATCTCATCCTCTGTTGTCCCCTTCTCCTCCTGCCTTCAATCTTTCCCAGCATCAGGGTCTTTTCAAATGAGTCAGTTTCTCGCATCAGGTGGCCAAATTATTGGAGTTTCAGCTTCAGCATCAGTCCTTCCAATGAATATTCAGGACTGATTTCCTTCAGGATTGACTGGTTTGATCTTTGTTGTCCAAGGGACTCTCAAGAGTCTTCTCCAACACCACAGTTCAAAAGCATCAATTCTTCAGCACTCCGCATTTTTCATAGTCCAACTCTTACATCCATACATGACTACTGGAAAAACCATAGCCTTAACTAGACGAACCTTTGTTGGCAAAGTAATGTCTTTGTTTTTTAATATGCTGTCTAGGTTGGTCAAAACACATAGCCTCTGAGTTTTCTCCAGGGTGCCCTTGAGAACCCTAGATGCCTAAAAGGGATTACTAAAAAGATTTTCAGCATCAGAAATGGTTATCCAAGTAACCATTAAAAGTAAAAACTAACCTTAATTTAGAAAATTGAGTAGGTTCCTTCTCTTTTGCTTCTAACTGATGCTGTGAACAGGTCTGACTCCTGGTAGATGATCAGTAATGATTTGGATAATTAAGGAATCCAAGAAGGTCCACATAAGTAGGCTTTGTTCTTGTTTTGTTTTGTTTGTCTCTCTCCCTATTTTTCACACTAAGGAATGTTTATAGTCAATACTGTAAATCCCTGCAAGATCAAACCAGTCAATCCTAAAGGAAATCAGTCCTGAATGTTCATTGGAAGGACTGATGCTGAAGCTGAAATTTCAGTACTTTGGCCACCTGATGCAAAGAACTGACTCATTGAAAAAGACCCTGATGCTGGGAAAGATTGAAGGCAGGAGGAGAAGGGGACGACAGAGGATGAGATGGTTGGATGGCAGCAGTGACCAACGGACATGAGTTTGAGCAAGCTCCAGGAGTTGGTGATGGACAGGGAATCCTGGCATGCTGCAGTCCATGGGGTCGCAAAGAGCTGGACACGACTGAGCGACTGAACAACAACTAAATCCCTGGTGAGTCTCCAGAGCCATATCACACTGAATAGTACCTTCGATCCTGGAGCATTACATAACTCACGTGTCACAGGGCAGACGAGCTCTGGGCTGCATGTTGTCTTTCCTCTCAGAATGAGAAAATTGCCAGATCTACACCCTTAATTTCAGGACTATCAATTTCATAGAACTTGACAGAACCTCAGGCAGCATGAAGAGCTTCTTCACAAGGAGGCTTTTCCTGTATATTCAGGAGCACACATAAACCTGCATTAGGCATCATGTGTGTCAGATGAGTTTGCCACAGAAAAGGTGGCCTTATTCTGGTCTCCCTCATCTCCCAGTTTAAGGTAGGCCTCTCACCATTCTCTGGACCTTTTCCCAAACCAGGGGTAATAGCTGAAACTGAGGGAGGATTAACGTTATCTGTGTAGGAAAGGTGAAAAGGAGTGAAGAAAAATAGAAAGGCAAAGAGATTCTAAAGGAAGAGCAAGAGAGCTTGCTCACCTGTGGACACGTTCGACCTTTTTGTTCTGCTTGGTGCTTCATTCTGCCTGCATCCAGGTGGTGGCGGTGGTGCTCTTTCTGCCTCACCATGTGGGCAGCATTCAGCCTGTCTCCCAAAATAGGAGGAACCCTCGGAGGTGAAGGAAGGGATCGGGGCCCTTGGCTGCCCTCTATTGGGCCTGTTGAAACAAAGCTCCCTGAAGGACCATTCCCTTGCAATGCATTGCTTTAGTAAGGATGTGGCAATCTGTGAGCAAGGGAAGAAAACAAGGAAAGGAGTTAGGACTGTAATGGAACATGGACTATGGATGGAGCATCCAGAGGTTGAGAAGGGAGGACTACTCCAGTTATTTTAAGGCAGTCTTAAAGATGGTTGGATTAGACAATATATATACTAAATTATGCCAATTTTAACCATAAACACACAGTTCAGTTTCTATCATTCTCAAAAACTTGTACAGCCCCAAAGCCTATATAAACTTCCCCATTTTGTTACTCTCTGTGATGCCTAAATTTACAGATGGGAAGAAAAAAGACAGAGAGGTGTGCTGACTCGAGCAAGGTCACAGAGCTGGACAGTTGTAAAGTTCTCCAGAGTCCTTTACTGAGTGAGGACAAACAGCAAATGATAGACATAGCTGCATGATTTTGTTGGACTCTCACTTGAAAGCTTTTCTGATTAAGCTGAGGAATTCTCTATCAAGGGTGCTTCAGAACACACCCCTTGCAAATAAGCTTTTCTTTCCTGTGTGTTTCTAAAACATACGACTCAAACATAGAAATCAATTTAAACTGCAGACAGATCATGTAAAGCCTTTAAGTGGTCCTAGAAGAATGATCCAGAGAAGGCAATGGGAACCCACTCCCATACTCTTGCCTGGAAAATCCGATGGGCAGAGGAGCCTGGTAGGCTGCAGTCTATGGGGTCTCGAAGAGTCAGACATGACTGAGCGACTCACTTTCACTTTTCACTTTCATGCATTGGAGAAGGAAATGTCAACCCACTCCAGTGTTCTTACCTAGAGAATCCCAGGGACGGCGGAGCCTGGTGGGCTGCCATCTATGGGGTCGCACAGAGTTGGACACGACTGCAGCGACTTAGCAGCAGCAGAAGAAGAATGATCACTGGTCTTGTTCATCAAGCAAATAAATTGCTTCATGGCCTACAAATTAGAAAAGTAGCATTTTGAATTCTTCCATTTGGGCACTATTCATTTAAGCTATAGAGAAAGGATTTCAAATGGACACTGTAGTAAAAACTTACAAAAGTTGGGTCTTAGAGTCGCATTGGTTTCTAGTTCTTCCCTAGTCTCTATCAGATGATGTGATCTGTGTAAACTGCTCAGTCTTCCTGCACCCAATTTTCTTCTCTGCAAAACAAATGACTTCAATTAACCTTTAAATCCCATCTGTCTCCATCCAACCATCATGATTCTGCCTAAACTCTCTTTGTGAGCAGAAGTTCCTTCATTGAAACTGCTTTCTCACTGGCTTTTCTTCATGGTATTTCAAGGCCACAATAACCATGATACAACATGTAAACCCGAACTTTGACCAGTTGCCCTTGAAAGTGTTCATGTTCAGTCGTCTTTGACTCTTTGCAACTCCACATACTGTAGCCCTCCAGGCTCCTGTGTCAATGGAATTCTCCAGGCAAAAATACTGGAGTGGATTGCCATGTCCTCCTCCAGGGGATCTTCCTGACCAGGGACTGAACCCAGGTCTCCTGCATTTCAGGCAGATTCTTTACCATTTGAGCCACCAGGGAAGCCCATTGTCCTTGGGGCTAGTGTACTTAACTGAGTGTCTTGTTTAAATACTCACCATTTCTGTGGTTATCTAGAACTCTATTGTCAACCTTCAATTTTTGCAAAGAGAAAACAGGACTAGAATAGTCTAGGAGTGAATATGACTCTCACCCAAGATCCTCCCACTTAACTAAGCTAAGAGTAACTGGAACACACAGTAAAAGTGAAGGTATGTTTCGTTGGTAACAAAAATCACTTCTCTTTTCCTTTTCCTGGCCAAATATTCATTGGTCTTGAATAATATCCTGCTAAATTAATACAAACTGTATTTGTGTGCAGTTGTATTCTCTTTACAAGAGAAAATTTTTGTGTCTGTAGAAGATTTGATTTGATCACTAAGTAGTTATTCATGATAACTTAGGGAGCACACATATCTCAGAGTTCAAAGGGCAGTTCTATCATGGGCAGCTGACACCATCTTGTTCATATGCTGTGTGCTATGCTTCGTCACTCAGTCATGTCGGACTCTGTGACTTCATGGACTATAGCCTGCCAGGCTCCTCTGTCCATGGGGATTCTCCAGGCTAGAATACTAGAGTGGGCTGCCATGCCCTCTTCCAGGGGATCCTCCCAACCCAGGGATCAAACCCAGGTCTCCTGCATTGCAGGCAGATTCTTCACCATCTTAGCCACCAGGAAAGCCCAAGAATACTGGAGTGGGTAGCCTATGCCTTCTCCAGGAGAACTTACTGACCCAGGAATTGAACCAGGGTCTCCTGCATTGCAGGCTGATTCTTTACCAGCTGAGCTACCAGGGAAACACATGAGCATAAATGACTCAGAATCATTAATGACTATCTGTTACATTTGTGACATTTTCTCTCTTATAGACATCGTAGTAAAACGATATTTGACAGAATCTTTAAAAATGAACTGATCAAGTAAAACTGAGGGATGTGTAAACTGTTATTGCTTAGATAATAGGTTTGTTCCAAGTTTCTCAAAATTTATATACTAATACTGCCCACGTCCAACTTCCTTTTCAGTCCCTTTTTCCTCTTTGGTAAATCGAGCCATTTTCCTTTAAGATGAAGAGTTATATAAAGAATCTTTAGGGGCCTTTGATAATTCTCATTCTCTGGAACCTTAACAGATGTGTTAATGATTTATGAGGAAAGCATGATAACCTTAAGCTCACCTAGGCTCTTCTAACCCTAAATTGTGGTCAGGGTTGGTTTTGTGAGGTTTGAGACCAGTAAGCACTGTGCACTTTAACCTTTTCCTGCTTCCACTCTTCCTGAAATCTTGTGCTTTTGTAGGTTCTACTTTGATTAAAAGGGTGAAATAAATAATACGGGTGCCCCCTCACTTTGTAGAATGCTCTTCTCTTCCCCAGCACCTGATTTCTCATTTATTTATGGCTGCCCTGGGTCTTTGTTGTTGCACGTGGGCTATCTCTAGTTGTGGCGAGCAGGGGTTGCTCTCTAGTTGACGTGTGTGGACTTCTCACTTCACTGGCTACTCTTGATGTGGAGCATGGGGCTTTAGGGCATGTGGGCTTCAGTAGTTGTGGTGTGTGGGCTCAGTAGTGTTGGCTCATGAGCTTAGTTGCCCCATGGCATGTGTGATCTTCCCAGACCAGGGATCAAACTTGTGTCCCCTGCATTGGCAGGCAGATTCTTAACCACTGGACTATCAGGGAAGCCTGATGTCTTATGTTTCTCTTTATCCTATACTTCTTTCTAGCTCTCTCTGCCCAGCACAGCATCTTGCTTATGGCAGATATTCATATATTTCTTTAGCTGACTCATAAAGGGGAGGAAAGAAGGAAAAATGCTGCTGCAATTAGTTTTTCAATGGCTTCCATCACAAACTACCACAGACGGGATGGCTAGAGCAACAGAAATTTGTTTTCTCACAGTTCTAGAGACTAGAAGTCCAGGATCAACATGAAGACAGGGTTCAGTGGCTTCTCACCTTGACTTTTGTAGATGGCTGTCTTCTCCCTATGTCTTCACATTGTCTTCCCTCTAAGTTATATTCAAATTTTCTCTTTTTACAAAAACATCAGTTATAGTAATGCCAGACCCTACTGACATCATTTAGCTTAATCACTTCTTTGAGGTCCTATTTCTAAATACAGTCACAATCTGAGGTACTGGGAGTTAGGGCTTCAATATATGAATTTTGTGAGGATACATTTCAGCCTGTAATAAATATAACATAAATTTTAAAAAATAAAAATAAAGACTATCTGTGTAGCACTGGTGCCTAAAAACGCCCCACAACCCAGCCAGAGGTTGATCATATTCTGCCTGTATTCCCAAGAGGAGCATGGGGGCACCGAGCTCAAAGGAGAAAAACAATGAGGCAGAGAGAGAGGGGTGGAGAGAGAATGAAAGCCAGTGAAGAACACCTATCATCTCATAGGAAAACTACATCGAAATCTCTTTTGCCCTACTTTCTGGTTAGTTGGTAAGGTCGGGGAGACAATTGGCGAAATTGGGAAACAAAAGAATAGTAAGGTAAATCTTTTTACAGCTGCAATTAAGGAGTCAGTACTGTGTTGTGAATCTGTTTTTATTTACTTGAAGGGTGGCTCAGTGGTGAAGAATCTGCCTGCAATGCGGGAGACCTGGGTTCAATCCCTGAGTCGGGAAGATCTCCTAGAGAAGGAAAGGGCTGCCCACTCCAGTATTCTTACCTGGAGAATCCCACGGACAGAGGAGTCTGGTGGGTTACAGTCCTGAGATCACAGAGTCAGACATGACTGAGTGACTAACACTTTCACTTTCTTTCCAGTTGCCAATAGCAGTTTAAAAACTATAAGAATACAAATCATTATATACCTAAAAGACAGATTTTATTATTTTTAAAATAAGCAGCCATAGCTCTGCATTACTAATCCCTATTAAGTCTATAGTTGTAAAGAATATCACATCTTTCTTTTCCCACCTAAGCCTGTATTCAGTCTCTCTAATTTGAGTTCAATTTCACACAACCAAATATTGATCACTTTACCTTGAGCATACTGAATTTAAATTCTCCCTTCAAAAATCAATTATCTGGTAGGATCTGAAAAAAAAACTTACAGCCAGAAACTATTTACAAGAGAGATCTCCTTAGATGATTTCTCTATAGCTTCTGGTGTTTTTCAAATATTCTACTCACAGAAAATGGATGATAGCAATGGTGTCCCAGAGACGTGTGAACATCTGAGATGGCCTGGTCCAAACAGACTTTTGTCACATGCTCCACTTCCCTAACAGCCTCTCTGCCTTTCTCTTGCCTACAATGTGTGTTCTTCAGCCCAGTATTCAAAGCTTCCATTCTCAACTTACCACCTACTCTCCACCGTGCAATCCATCCCAGCCAAGCAAGTGCTGAGAGCTCTCCTGGCAAGTCAAGCTCATTCCCACCTTTGGGCCTTTGCTCAGTCTATCTCTGCACCTATAGTGCTTGCTTCCCTCTTCATCTGCCTAAACTCTGCTCACTCTCTGTGCACAGCTCATCTAGAATCTTCCTTTTCATCAAATTTTCCAGGCCACCATGACCCTCCCCCAATGTCCTCATGATGCCCCACTACTCCATGAGCACGAACCAGCATCACTTGGAACTGTTAATAAATGCAGAAGCTCAGGCCCCATTCAGACTTCCCCCTTGAAGCTGCGTATCAACAAGATTCCTGGGGACCGTGGCACATAAAATTGTGAGAGGCCCCGCGGTCCACTGGCTGAGCCCCTTAGACCCTTCCACATCACCTTCATGGCATCACTTACTTATTACTTTGAGTTGTTTGATTTTCAAGTATGACATTACTCATTGTATACATTTATTTGTAGTTCCTCAGCCCCTTTCAAAACAATTTTGTGAGTCAACGAACAAATATAATTTGAACATCAGTCTAAGAAACCAACCCCTGAGAAGTTACCATCTGACACAGATTCTCCCTCTGGTAACACATGAAGAAGAACATGCCACATAGCACTCAAAGCAGCCACTTAGACAGAGGAGGCAGAAGGGCCACCGCCACCCTCCGGGCCATTAGCAGAGACATGGGGTGAGACAAGGAAGGCCCACGGCAGAATCCTGGGAGTTCAGGGGTATGAGCTCATAAGCTCACAAATCCCCAGCAAAGTTTCGACAAATAGCACATTCCGCAGCTGAGTTCAGGGTCCTCAGAGGGGTGGCCTCTGTCCTCCAGATTTGTCTTCTCTGAGGTCATAGGGGTCATGGCCTCCGTAGGGAAGAATGTAGGTCTCCTGCATTGCAGGCAGATTCTTTACCATCTGAGCCACCAGGGAAGCCCAGTAGAGAAGGAAAGGGAGTGACAAAGTCAGACTGATATTCTGTAATACCTCAGAGGACACTTGAGGACCTTGGTCACTTGAAAAATGCCAAAAACATTCTTGAAGTGGTAGGGCTTGGAAAGGAACGTCAGTGGAAAATATAGGGCTTCGGCAGCAACCTTCATGATCATTTCCCTCTATGTGTGTGCACTTGCGTAAGTGCTTTTGTTCATATACTTTTTTGCACTTTTGGATGTGGAAATAATTTCAAGCATCCAGAAAAGCTGCAAGAAATGTCACCAGTTGTTAACAAATCGCCCCATTTACTTTATCAATTACCTATGTCTCCCTCCCTTGCCTTTTCCCTCTCTCCCTTTCTCACTCTCTATCTGTATAGATGTTCATACATGTATATAAAATTATTTTTCGAGCCATTTGAGAGTAAGTTGCCTTGTCAACTGCCTTTTACCCCTATATATCTCAATGTATATTTTTAAGAATATGAACTTTTTCCTACATAACCACAGCTATAACTGTAAACTTCGTCATTTCTCATGTGACTGCATTTATCTTGGCGTTGTTTCACCACTAAGATGACCGTTTCCTGCTTGATTAGTATCTTTGGAGTTGAACTCGTGTTCTGACCTCTTGAGCATTTTTCACTGTGATTTACTGTTGTGAGTAGAAACTCTTCGTAGAACACCAAGTTTTTCCTACAAGCTCTTGGCTTTGCTGTGTTCTCACTATGCCCTCTACCAAATAACCACTAAGAACTAGACTGTGGTAATTCAGAGTGTAGAGGTGGTCACTAAAAGTTTTTACATAGCATTTAGTCTGAAATCCATCCATTAACCTTGAAGAAAAATCAGATAATATATTTGAGGAAAAAAAAACAAGCCATTTTTAGCATAAGCTCTGTCAGACTTTTGGCTGAATTTTAAATTACAGTGTCTGCCCCCTCATCTGCAGGGAAGATGTTCCAAAACCCTTAGTGGATGCCTGAAGCCATAGATAGCACCAAACTATATCTATGTATCATATTTTTCATGGTTTTTTCCTACATATATACATACCTATGATCAACTTTACTATATAAATTAGGCACAGTAAAAGGTTAACAGCATTAACTAACAATAAAATAGAACAATTATAACACTATTCTATAAGAAAAAGTTTGTAAATGTGATCTCTCTCTCTCTCAAAGCATCTTATTGTATGAATTTAAAGCCTTTTCCCTCTTAATGAAGCACATATCATGCTCTGTGGCCCTAACTCTTGCAGTTTGAGGTGGGACAACAAAACTAGCACAAATTTCTTTTTCCTTCTTCACGATTTCAGGGATAAATGACGTGTTCTTACTGTAAATCTTAGCAACCTCAGCATGCAATTTTTTTCTTTCCTTATTAAATCAGGAACTTGCATATTTTCATTTAAAAGAAGCATTTTGAGGCTATTATTCAGTGAAATAAAGGTTACTTGAACCCAAGTACTGTGATACCATGACAGTAGATCTGATAATTGAGATGGCTACTACGTGACTAACGGGCAGAAATAACTGGACAAAGGGATGATTCATGTCCCAGGTGGGAAGGAACAGGACAGGGTGAGATTTTATAATGCTACTCAGAATGGCACACAATTGAAAACGTATGAATTGTATGTTTCTGTAGTTTTACATTTAATACTTTGGAACTATGGTTGACCATGGATAGCTGAAACCATGGAAAGTGAAACTGTGAATGGGGTAGGGGGCGGAATTCCTGTATTGTCCTTAACAACTGTAAGAGATGAGGGAACCAAGAATGAAAGAAGTCACACTTTGAAATGTGTGCACAACTAGATTGATTTTATAAATTAAAATGCTAAAGCTCAGATTTTCAAATTATGAAAATAGCATTACTCACCTGACATATTGTTTTAAAAATATAGTTGAGCTGAGCCATAACAATGCCCTTCCAAATGACAAAATACCTTACTGTTCAAAAGGATCAAATTGTGCATATGTTCAGTAGGGCAACTCTTTAAAAATTATTCTGAAGGGAACATCATGAATTCCCTTAAATCATACTGAATTTGTGCCCCTTTATAAGCCCCAGTGTCATCAGTAAACAAGTGATTTTTACTGTTTCACATGCATATCTCTGCAACTCAAGAAAGAGCTTCTACAAATAAATGTATTCTAAGTTTAATAAGTTGCCCCAGGTGGTTTTCATTATTTTGGAATGTTAGAACTAAATTCTAGTCACAGTCTTATTCGTGTATGAAGACCAAGAGCCAGGGAATAATTTGTTCAAACACCTGGTTAGCATGTGGTGTCTAAATTTACATAAAAGTTAATGGACTCTCAAAAAACAGGGATTCTTCCAATCGCCATTTCCCATTAGGCTGCCTATAAGATGACTCTTATTAAATTAAGTTGGTCTTTATAAATACATAACTAAGTTACTGATAAGTGTTTTATCAAGGTTAATCCTTGAGCTTCTTTTTTTAATGTCTCCATTTGCTTCCTTGGTGATTTTATCTAGTCTCAAGGCTATAAAGACAATATATGTGCTGATGAATGCCAAATTCATGTCACTAGTCTAGTCTCTCTCCTGAACTCTTGAACCACATATACAGCCATCTATTTGACCATACACTTGGATTAAACTATACATTCTGAAATTAGTCAGTCCAAATCAAGCTCCTCAAATTTCTCCCAAACCTCCAACACCTGCAGTTTTCCCATCTCAATAATGGGATCTCATATATACATTGCCACTTAATTTACAGCAAAGGTACCATTGCAGTTCAGTGGTTAAAATAGTATGTTTAATAAATAGTGCTATAGGAATAAGATATCAAAATGGGAAAAATATTCATATCCCCTACTTTAGACCATAAATAAAAATTAATTCAAGATGAATCATAGACTAAACATAGAAGCTAAAACAAGTTTCTGGAAGAAAGCTTAAGTCTTTGCTTCTGGCCTGGGCAAAGACGTCCTTAGTGGGACACATAAAGCAGCAACCACTTCACTAAAATTAAGAACTTCTGTTCATTGTGAATTATTAGGAAAGCAAACAAGCAAGCGGCAAACCGGAAAAAATATATTTACAACAATGTAGCCAAAAAAGGCTTGTATCTAGAATATATTAAGAACCACATATCAGTAAGAAAAAATAAAACAAAACAGACAAAACTTGACCACCTGCTTCATATCCAGATGATCAATAAGCATATTAAAAAAATTACACATCATTACCTATTAGAAAAGTGCAAATTAAAATCACAATGTAGAACCAAAGCACACCTGCCAGAATGGGAAAAAAACCCACAATAAGGACTGACAATATCAAAAGTTGGTAAAATTGTCTAGCAGTCTGAACTCTTTTATATTGCTGATGGAGTTTAAGTTTGCTCAACAGCTTTTGTTCAAAACATTTTGGCAATATTTACTAAAGCTAAACATATGTCCATCCTGTGACAGCATTTCCAATCTAGAAATATTCAAGAAAAACTAATGCATATATCCACCAAAAATATATCTGCAAGAATGTTCACAACATCTTTATTCATAATAGCCAAAACCCACTGCCCATCAGTAGAAGAATGAATAAATGATGGCATGCTCATACAATGGAACACTGCTCCACAATGAGAGAGAGAGAGCAGAGCCACTCATATAGTCAAACACGTCAATGAATTTCAAAATAAAAAGTTGAAAAAATAATTTTAAAAAAGTTGAGCCAAAAAAAAAAAAAAAAAGCCACATCCTCTGTGATTCCATTTAAATGAAGTTTTAGACCAAGTAAAACTAATCAGTGGTGTTAAAAGCCAAAAGAACAGTTGCCTTGTTGCGGAGATGGGGAATGGACTGAAAGGGACAAAGAAACTGAGTTGATGGCAGTATTTTTGTCTTGATCCAGGTGTTGGTTACATGGCTGGATACATATGTAAATTTATTAAGCTATACACTTAGGATTGGTGTACTTTATTGTGTTCGGCTTATGTCTCAGCTTTTTTTTTTAATTCTTCAGAAAAAAAAATTTAAATCAGGTCACATCCCTGCTCTGTTTAAACCTTCATCTCACTCCTAAAAGAAAGCTCAAATCCTTTCTATTTACCATGCCCTACACGATCTTCTCCAGCTGCTTCACACTGACTCACATTCTACCTGAATATTTACCAAATACACCAGGCATTCTTCCATCTCAGGGCCATTGCTCTTGCCTGGAAAGCTCTTTGCACTCATTGCTACCTAGCACACCACATATTTTACATATTATTGATCATCTGTCTCCTATACTTGATTGTAAGTTTTATAAGGGCAGAGATTTTTGTCATCTTTATTCGCCGCTATACCCCTAGCATCTAAAAGAAAGCCTGATATGTGATAGATGCTCAATAAATAATTTGCAATGAATGAAAAAACCATCATCACACCATTTTTGTTACATATCAGACCCCTTTTTAAAATTATTTATCTATGTTTGGCTGTGGTGAGTCTTCATTGCTGCGTGGACTTTTCTGTAGTTGCGGCAGGGGCTACTCTGTAGTTCGTTGCAGTGCACAAGCTTCTCATTGCTGCGGCTTCTCTTGTGGGGAGCATGGACTCTAGGGTGCACAGGCTTCTGTGGTTCTGGCACATGGGCTCAGTAGTTGAGGCTCCTGGGCTCTAGAACAGAGGCTCAATAGACGTGGCACACAGGCTTAGTTGTTCAGTAGCATGTGGGATCTTCCTGAATCAGGAATCAAACCCACATCTCCTGCATTGGCAGGCAGATTCTTTACCACTGAACCACCAGGGATGCCCATATCAGATACCTTTTGTACACACTTCATGCTCTTTCATCCAGTCTCTCACTCCAGCTATCTTACAGCCATTAATTCTGCACAGATTTTGACCAGATTATCCTGGCTTTAATAAGATAGTGACTCACCTTAGACAATATGTTAAATCTTTCATTTCTTAAACTTAGGCTTCTCTAATGTCAGAGTATTGCAATCTGCTTACAAAATGAGAGCAATCAGAAGGGTGAGCAAGTTTACCCCATTTACGCAGCCTTTGACCACTGGGGAGGAGAATTAATGGATAAATGTTTACTCCCTTCATCCTCTAGGGCAAAAGTAGGAAAAATTTTTTCTGTAGAAGGCCAGATAAAAAATAATTTAGACTTTTTAGGCCATCATAGTCTCTGCCATCATAGCCTGAAAGCAGCCATACAAAATACATAAATGAATGGCAATAAATAAAACTTTATTTTCAAAAATAGGTGGTCAGCCAGATTAGCTCTAGAGGCCATAGTTTGCCTGTTCTTGTAGGCAACAGTCTGAAACATAATTCAAAAGACTCATGAGAAGTTCCCAGGAACTTTCTCTCCTTCTGTTTCACTTCCCCTATCCTTCCTCAGAACCACTTCCCAAATAAGTTCAGTTCCGTTCAGTTCAGTCACTCAGTCGTGTCCGACTCTTTGTGACCCCATGAATCTCAGCAGGCCAGGCCTCCCTGTCCATCACCAACTCCCAGAGTTTATAAATTACCTGTATGCAAACTTTAGTCCCAGGTCCTGCTTTCAGAGAAACCCAGGCTACACCATTATCCTTTTGACATGATTGCCGCCTTCTTATACATCAGATATCACTTGATTCATGGTAGGAAGTATTGTTGCTGTTCAGTCACTAAGTTATGTCTGATTCTTTGCAACCCCATGGACTACAGCATGCCAGACTTCCCTGTCCTTCACCATCTCCCAGAGTTTGCTCAAACTCATATAAATATAAGCAGTCCTTTATCTCTTAACAGGCTATTTTTACTGAAAAATAAACCATAATTTAAAATTATGTACACAAAACCAGATTTTCGAAGAAACAATGTAATGCTAGCTTTTCTGGTTTCAAGGTCCAGGTGTCACTTTTCCCACAGAAAGCATTTTTAAATTAACATTATTGACCTGGCCAAAATAGTAAATAAAATATGAACTATCTAATGAAATAACTTAGGTGACCAAACTATACAGAATTCTCATTTTTGTCACTCCTCCCTCAATTTTATTTAACATTATAGAACACTTTATGTGAGGAAATTCTGACAGACATCCATGAGGAAATGCCAAACCATTTTAATGGCTGTTGAAAACCTGATCCAGGAATGTTATGCTTCCTGCTACTATGCTTTATTTTTAAGGTTCATGTGGCAATGGAGCCTTGGGAATCAGTTGTTAATTTTTTGCTACATCCAGTGTTTTCAAAATTTTCCTCAAAATTGTCTGTATTTGCCTGCTATAACTTTGATAAGCAGTTATATCTGACAATGCACCATAAATATGAAATTCACTAACTTGGGTATTAAATTGGTGACTGACATAATATCCCAATGTGACAGCCTGCTGCTGCAAGCAAACTTTTTATTTTTTTTTTTAATTTTTTTATTAGTTGGAGGCTAATTACTTCACAACATTTCAGTGGGTTTTGTCATACATTGATATGAATCAGCCATGGATTTACACGTATTCCCCATCCCAATCCTCCCTCCCACCTCCCTCTCCACCCGATTCCTCTGGATCTTCCCAGTGCACCAGGCCTGAGCACTTGTCTCATGCATCCCACCTGGGCTGGTGATCTGTTTCACCATAGATAGTATACATGCTGTTCTTTTGAAACATCCCACCCTCACCTCCCACAGAGTTCAAAAGTCTGTTCTGTATTTCTGTGTCTCTTTTTCTGTTTTGCATATAGGGTTATCGTTACCATCTTTCTAAATTCCATATATATGTGTTAGTATGCTGTAATGTTCTTTATCTTTCTGGCTTACTTCACTCTGTATAATGGGCTCCAGTTTCATCCATCTCATTAGGACTGATTCAAATGAATTCTTTTTGACTGCTGAGTAATATTCCATGGTGTATAAGTACCACAGCTTCCTTATCCATTCATCTGCTGATGGGCATCTAGGTTGCTTCCATGTCCTGGCTATTATAAACAGTGCTGCGATGAACATTGGGGTGCATGTGTCTCTTTCAGATCTGGTTTCCTCAGTGTGTATGCCCAGAAGTGGGATTGCTGGGTCATATGGCAGATCTATTTCCAGTTTTTTAAGGAATCTCCACACTGTTTTCCATAGTGGCTGTACTAGTTTGCATTCCCACCAACAGTGTAAGAGGGTTCCCTTTTCTCCACACCCTCTCCAGCATTTATTGCTTGTAGACTTTTGGATAGCAGCCATCCTGACTGGCGTGTCATGCAAGCAAACTTTGAAAACATTCACACTTGCAGTCTATACACTTGTTACCATAGGCACCCATTTCACAAGATTTAGTATTGTCCACAGATACTTTCTAGAGAAGCATTGATGGTATTACTATTCGAGAAACAGCCAAAAACAAGTTCTTCTGATGGTGAGCTTTCCAACCTGTGTGGGCTCATTTTAACTGGAATCAGTTCAGTTCAGTCCAGTTCATTCGCTCAGTTGTGCCCGACTCTTTGCGACCCCATGAACTGCAGCACGCCAGGCCTCCCTGTCCATTACCAGCTCCACCAAAACCCATATCCATTGAGTCAGTGATGCCATCCAACCATCTTATCCTCTGTCGTCCCCTTCTCCTCCTGCCCTCAATCTTTCCCAGCATCAATATGAGAAGTTAAATCCTTTCTTCAAGTTAGGATAGTTAATTAATTGTTAGTGTTAGTCGCTCAGTCATGTCCGACTCTTTGTGACCCTATGGACTGTAGCCCACCAGTCTCCTCTGTCCATGGAATTCTCCAGGCAAGAATACTGGAGCAGTTTGCCATTTCCTTCTCGAGGGGATCTTCCTGACCCAGGGATCAAACCCAGTTCTCATGCATTGCAGGCATATTGTTTACCATCTGGGCCGCCAAGTTAGGATGCCAAGGTTCAATTTCTTCTCTCTCCATTTCCTAACTCTGTGACCTTAGACAATTTACTTCAGTACTCAAAAGCTGCTAGGTATTCAGCTGCTGCTGAAAAGCCAGAATAATAATACCAATCTCACAGGATTGTTGTGAAGAATAAAGAATAATTTATGAAAAGGAGTCTGCTCAGTGCCTGACACACAGTAAATGTTTAGTTAATGTTGACTGCCGCCATCACCACCACCATCAGCAGAAGTAACAGCATCAATTCTTTCAACGGACCATTTTATCCTTGTACTTTATGCTCTCTGAGGCTTCCCTTGTGGCTCAAATGGTAAAGAATCTGCCTACAATGCAAGAGACCAGGGTTCAAGCCCTAGTTTGGGAAGAGCCTCTAGAGAAGGAAATGGCAACCCACTCCAGTATTCTTGCTTTGTGGGCTCCTCTTGCTTTGAGGAGCCTGGTGGGCTACAGTCCATGGGGTCACAGTCGGACACAACTGAGTGACTAACACTTTCTTTTCTTTCTACTTTATCCTCTCTGAACCATTTAACTCTTTTTTTCTTTTATGAGGTTTACAGCCCAAGATCTGAAGCAAATTTCTCAACTCCTTTAACTCCATTTCTGTAAGCATAAAACTTCATGCAGTACATTCCACGTTTCCACATTCTGATAGGTTACCATTAGCATCGTTGAAAAGTTTCTTAGCTAATTGAGGAAGTTCATTTTAATTCTTATTTGACTTTACTTTCTACAGTTGTTGTTATGAAATTATTTCTTTATTCCTCCAGGCCTCCATGCTCCTGCTACCCCATCCTATCCTTCATCCCCCACAGCACCTGCATCCTTCTGTGTCCTCCAGTTTCCTATCCTCACTCAAGGAGTTCACTCGGGATGACAGACAAGCAAACAAGTAACTGCAACAAGGTTTCTAGACTTCTTCAAGTACCTGCAGTCAACAATGAAAGGAGAGTGCAGTAGATTCAACTCGGGCTCAAGAGCAGATGCCCCTCCATGTAGCTCTTCTGCCCTCTAACTGTCCCCCACCTCTTATTAAAGAAAGAAAATGGTCTTTTGCTCATCATCACCATCCCCATGGTGATAACAATCCTCAACTTCTATCCCCTCCACAAGCTCAAAAACAGGATTTTAAGTGTAAAAGAGTAGATCAAACTAGTCCATTCTAAAAGGAATAAATGACTGCTTCCTTGATGTACTAGTTCATTCTATTTTCAGCTCTTTATATTGAAATTCCTTTCCTCTTCATTTGGTCATAAAAATGTGACAAGAAAGTATCAAGAAATGCCAGTGTCCTCCCAGGGCATCTGCATTAAAATCTTGACTTAGTTATCCCTAAGGGCGACATTCCCAAAGGTGGAATTTCAGTGTGACTGGCCCATGTGTGTGTGTGTTTGGAGTCTGGGGGAGTGGGGAAGTTTGCCTGGATATGAAAATTACCTCTTACATAGCTCTTTGGAAAGTATGAATTTTTGCATATTAAGTGGTCTTAGAGCAGGCCCTATCTATGAAGAGAAAATTTCAAACCTGATACATGTATTGCTGAGGCATATAAATGGTCCTTTGCAAATGTATAAGTATCCTTTTTATGGTAGTTAGCTTATGTAAGGGAGAGACATAATTTAAAGTGAAATATAGAAATATGGAATGATTGTGAAGTTTCAGGGTAGATTCTTGTCCTGCTGGCATCTTTGAGAAATAAAGTTTAATCCAAAATGATTTGAGAAGATGAATCAGAGGTTAAAGAACACTACACAAATACTTCTGCTGTCTAAGGCTAAATTGCTTTTGGGCATTCCTCCATCTATAAAGAGGCAGGAGACAAGATTAATGTTTGTTTGACATTCTAGCCATTAGGTATAAAGTTTAGTCTTCAGTGAGGAAAGGGAATCACTTGTAGTTTCACAAAATGGGAGACAAAAAGCCTTCAGCTAAGGAAGGGAAAGTTTAGACTAGATATTAAGAGAAAGAATGTTCTTATGAACAAGAGCCACAGAGTATTAGAGTAGGTTCCCACAAGAGGTCAAAAGAGCTTCTGTGCAAAAAAAAAAAAAGAATGGTTTCATTAAGATGTTATAGGAATATAAGGAATAGCTTGAGAAATGCAGAAAAAGGTAAAGCTTTTTTCTGATTCCATGACCTAGTAGGTCAGGAGGCTAGGCCACTCAATAGCAAGCTATGTCCAAGGTTATAGGGAAAAACAGTAAGCTCCAGAAGAATGACACTCTGCTAATGAAAGCTACAGAGACTAGAGAATCTCCTCCTTCATACTGACATCTAAAAAGTCCTTCAGAAATCCACTAAGATAAGCATATCAGATCAGAGAGGAAAGAGTCAAAGGTGAGCACAAAATCCAGAACTTCAGAGAATTTCAAACAGATGGACACATACATTTTAATTCCCTGAAGTCTGGGAACAGAACAATATTTTACGGTCTGGCAGATCACTTCACAGGAAGGCCAAAAGTCAGGCATTTCTGTACATACATAACAGGTCAGCTTTTCCAATGTTAGGACAGTCTTTAAGAAAGGCATCTGAAGTTCCAGTTTACCATCCAAAAGTGACACACAGTTCCTATTAACAGATCCACATCACATGTCCCATTAAAGTTCACAGAACATTTTCCAAACTACACATGTAAAAAAACCCAAACAAGACTATAAAACTGGGATCCTCTCCACAGAAAAAAATCTAGAGTATGTTTTAGAGCTTTGAACTAAAATTTGAACAGAACTTCTTGTATGTTGGCCAATAGGTTCTAAAATGAAAAATTCATTCAATCAGCCACTTATGTTGACACAGTTCCTGACATTTCATTTGACATATTCTTTTCTTAATTAACTTATTAATTTTGATACAGATTTATAGGTACAGTGTTTTTGTGAGGCCACGAAGTGTGAGAATATATGATGAGCATTCAGTCTGAGACATCTATCACTCTGTTAATGAGCAAAGCTGATTTGGTTCATCTGACTGGCTCAGTTCAGCTCACTTCACCCTTCACCTCCATATTTCTCTCATTCACCTTCAAAGAAGGCCAACATCCTTAAGGGTAGAAACTCAGAAATTTTAAGAAATTTAAGTGTTCCAGTTAGTTTAGCTGGTAACAAACCATCCTCAAATTTAGTGATTTAAAACAGTAATCAAACCAGTCAATCCTAATGGAAATCAATCCTGAATATTCACTGGAGGGACTGATGCTGAGGCCGAAGTTCCAATACTTTGGCCACCTGATATGAACCAACTCATTGGAAAAGACCCTGTTGCTGGGAAAGATTGAAGGCACGAGGAGAAGGGGACAATAGAGGAAAAGATGATTGGATGGCATCACCGACTCAATGGACTTGAGTTTGAGCAAGCTCCAGGAGATGGTGAAGGACAGGGAAGTCTGGCGTGCTGCACTCATGGGGTGGCAAAGAGTGAAACACGGCTGAGGGACTGAACAACAACCACAAAAACAATAATGGAGTGAAGTGAAAGCCACTCAGTCATGTCTGACTCTTTGTGACCCCATGGACTATAATAGTCATCTATTATTTCTCACAATTTTTATAGCTCAAGAATCCAGAATCCACTCCAAGGAGTGATTCTGGCTGAAGGTCTCTCATGAGGTTTCAGTCATCTGAAGCCTTGACTAGGGCTGCAAGACACATTCAAGGTAGTTCACTTAGTTTTCTGATAAGTAACTGACGGCTTTTGGCTGAAGCCTCAGTTCCTCTCCACATGGACGTCTCCACTGGGCTACTTGAGTGTCCTCATGGCATTCCTCCAGATCAGATGATCCAAGACAGCAAGACTAAAGCTGAAATGCCTTTATTACCTGGCTTTGGCACTCACACACCATCACTTCTGTGTTCCATTGGTCACACCAGGCCTGCCCTGATTCAGCATGAAAAGGTCCACACAAGGATATGAATAATAGGAAGCTAAGATTATTTTTTTGGGCTCCAAAATCACTGCAGATGGTGATTGCAGACATGAAATTAAAAGATGCTTACTCCTCGGAAGGAAAGTTATGACCAACCTGCTGCTACTGCTGCTAAGTCGCTTCAGTCGTGTCCGACTCTGTGCGACCCCATAGACGGCAGCCCACCAGGCTCCCCCATCCCTGGGATTCTCCAGGCAAGAACACTGGAGTGGGTTGCCATTTCCTTCTCCAGTGTGTGAAAGTGAAAAGTGAAAGTGAAGTCGCTCAGTCATGTCCAACTCTAAGCGACCCCATGGACTGCAGCCTACCAGGCTCCTCCATCCATGGGATTTTCCAGGCAAGAGTACTAGACTGGATTGCCATTGCCTTCTCTGATGACCAACCTAGATAGCATATTAAAAAGCAGAGACATTACTTTGCCAACAAAGGTCCATCTAGTCAAGGCTATGGTTTTTCCAGTGGTCATGTATGGATGTGAGAGTTGGACTGTGAGGAAAGCTGAGCACTGAAAAATTGATGCTTTTGAACTGTGGTGTTGGAGAAGACTCTTGAGAGTCCCTTGGACTGCAGGGAGATCCAACCAGTCCATCCTAAAGGAAATCAGTCCTGGGTGTTCATTGGAAGGACTGATGCTGAAGCTGAAACTCCAATACTTTGGCCACCTCATGCGAAGAGTTCACTCATTGGAAAAGACCCTGATGCTGGGAGGGATTGGGGGCAGCAGGAGAAGGGGACAACAGAGGATGAGATGGCTGGATGGCATCACCGACTTGAGGGACATGAGTTTGAGTGAACTCCGTGAGTTGGTGATGGACAGGGAGGCCTGGCGTAATGCGATTCATGGGGTTGCAAAGAGTAGGACACGACTGAGCGACTGAACTGAACTGATATGAACTCCGGGGTGACAAAGTCCCCAGTTGAGTGGATTTGTGTGTCAGTGTAGGAGAGGAATTGTTTAAGGTTGACATACTGTATCCAGACTAATAAAACTATTGTGAAGCAAAAGAAAAAATGCCACTGCTTTTTATTCACTCTGCAATTTTACCTTTCCCAGAATGCTGTACAGTTGGCTTCATGCAGTGTATAACCTATTCCAGACTAGCTTACTTTACTTAATAACTTTCATTCAGGTTTCATCCATTTCTTTTTGTGATTTGATAGCTCATTTCTTTTTATTCTTGAATAGTATTCCGTTACGTTGACATACCGTTGTTTGTTGATCCATACGTCTATTAAAGGACACTTTAGTTGCTTCCAATTTGTGTGTGTGTGAGAGAGAGAGAGAGAAAGAGAGAGAGAGATAGTGTGAATTAAGCTGTTATAAAATTCATGTGCATGTTTTTGTGTGGGCATTAGCTATCCAATCATTTGGTGAACTAACTAGGAGTGCAACTGTTAGATCATGTGGTATGACAATGCTTAGCTCTGTAAGAAATTGCTTCTGAATTGACTACCATTTTGCAATCCCGCTAACAATGAATGAGAGTTCCTGTTGCCCCTCATCTTTGCCAGTAAATGCTTTGTCAGATTTTTGTATTTGACAATTCCTATAAGTGTTTAATGGTATCTCATTGCTCTAATTTCACCAGTCTACTCTAAAAGGTGATCTTATTTCCATTTTTCCATTGGAGCATTTCATTGTGTTTTATTACCATCAATTCTTCAGGCGTCTTGTCTTAATCTGAGGTTTAAATAGGTCTTCTGCTCAGCAAAACTTCTGCAGCTGTTTATACCATCAGTGCTTACTTTGCTTAATTAGTCCTCTAACAATACTTTCATGAAGGACTCATAACTTGAAATCACATATATTGGAAAAACTTTATTTTTAATTGAGCAACACTGACATTTTCTTCTCCTGAGTATTGCTTTGCCCACTATTGGTTAGTGCCTCCACACAAGTTTAAGTCCAGGATGAACTTCTCCCCCTTATTTTTGGTTTGTTTTGATTATCTTATATACTTATTAGATGTTAATCAAATATATATTAATACCAGTTGCAGTCATAGTGATACATTTATTATGATGTTTTATTACAAGCATTTATATATTTTATCAGAATCTTGACTTTATTATGTTTCTTCTTCATATTGTTTTGAAAAACTACATGCTCACTATTCAAGCTTTTAATAGTCTGTGCCTCTTCTCCATTGAGATTCTAATGAATTCATTTATATAATGTTAGAAAGAGAGAATAATCATAAAATATGTTGGTATATTTGTTGAAGAAAATATATTTGAAAAAGAACAGTAAATAAACCACTTGGTATTTTCTAGCAAAATTAATTTTCTCTGTGTATTTTGTAATTATGAAAGTCCAAATCCTCTTGCATATAGTCTATAAGCAAGGAAGATAAATGAGCAAGCACCTTGGTCAAACATCAATTTATAGAAAATCTAATGTTCAGTTTTAACTAGTTTAACTTAGAGTTTTGCAATATAGTTCAGTTATCAACATTCTTGTTTTTCTGTCAGTAAGGAGAATGTGGTAGTTTTCTTTGGGAGAAGACTATCTTACTCAATATTTTCCTATGCTTTTGATTTTCAAGAGCAGAGAAATCTTGACACTTGTGTTCAAATGTCTGGTATTGTGCCTAATGAATAGTTTACTAATTAATGTTATCATTAGTAAAATGTTCATTCTGATTACTTCCCATGCTGCTTTAAAGTGACTTATTATAAAAGACATATATCAATTAAGTATGTTTGAGATTGACATGTACACACTGTTCTATTTAAAATGGATAACCAACAAGTACCTACTCTATACCACAGGGAACTCTGCTGAATACTCTGTAAAAACTTAAATGGGAAAAGAATTTGAAAAAGAATTGATATATGTATAATTGAATCACTTTGCTGTACATCAGAAACTAACACAATATTGCTAACCAATTATACTCCAATATAAATAAAGCATTAAAAAAAGAAAATACACTTTCACAGAAGACAAAAATAGCAATATAAATTAAACAGCATTGTTCAGGTTAGTTCAGTTCAGCTAAGTCGCTCAGTCGTGTCTGCCACTTTGTGACCCCATGGAATGTAGCACATCAGGCCTCCCTGTCCATGACCACTCCCAGAGTTTATTCAAACCTATGTCTATCTAGTCAGTGATGCAATCCAGCCATCTCATCCTCTGTCACCCATTCTCATCCTGCCTTCAATCTTTGCCAGGATCAGGGACTTTTCAAATGAGATACTTCTTTGCATCATGTGGCCAAAGTATAGATGTTGCAGCTCCAGCAACAGTCCTTCCAATGAATATTCAGGACTGATTTCCTTTAGGATAGACGGGTTGGTTCTCCATGCTGTTGAAGGGACTCTGAAGAGTCTTGTCCAACAGCACAGTTCAAAAGCATCAATTCTCTGGTGTTCAGCTTTCTTTATAGTCCAACTCTCACATCCATTCATGACTACTGGAAAAACCACAGCTTTGACTAGACAGACCTTTGTTGGCAAAGGAATGTCTCTGCTTTTTAAGATGCTGTCTAGGTTGGTCATAACTTTTCTTCTAAGGAACAAGCATGTTTTAATTTCATAGCTGCAGTCACCATCTTCAGTGATTTTGGCACCCCAAAACATAAAGTCTGTCACTGTTTCCACTGTTTCCCCATCTATTTGCTCTGAAGTAATGGGACTGAATGTCATGATTTTAGTTTTCGGAAAGTTGAGTTTTAAGCCAACTTTTCCACTCTCCTCTTTCATTTTCATCAAGAGGCTCTTTAGTTCTTTGCTTTCTGCTGCAAGTGTGGTGTCATGTGCATATCTGAGGTTATTGATATTTCTCCCAGCAATCTTGATTCCAGCTTGTGCTTCATCCAGTCCAGCATTTCTCATGAAGTACTCTGAATATAACTTAAATAAGCAGGGTGACAATATACACCCTTGACATACTTCTTTCCCAGTTTGGAATCCCTCTGTTGTTCCATGACAGTTCTACCTGTTGCTTCTTGACCTACATACAGATTTCTCAGAAGGCAGATCAGGTCGTTTGGTATCCCCATCTCTTTAATAATTTTCCACAATTCGTTGTGATCCACACACTCAAAAGCTTTGTCATAATCAATAAAGCAGAAGTAGATGTTTCTCTGGAACTCTCTTGCTTTTTCAATGATCTAACGGATGTTGGCAATTGGATCTCTGGTTCCTCTGCCCTTTCTAGATGCAGCTTGAACATCTGGAATTTCATGATTCATGTATTGTTGAAGCGTAGCTTGGAGAATTTGGAGCATTCCTTTTCTAGCGTGTGAGATGAGTGCAACTGTGCGGTAGTTTCAGCATTCTTTGGCATCGCCTCTCTTTGGGATTAGAATGAAAACTGACCTTTTCCATTCCTGTGGCCACTGTTGAGTTTTCCAAATTTGCTGGCATATTGAGTGAAGCACTTTCACAGCATCGTCTTTTAGGATTTGAAATAGCTCAACTGGAATCCTATCATCTTCACTAGCTTTGTTCATAGTGCTGCTTCCTCAGGCCCGCTTGACTTCACATTCCAGGATGTCTGGCCATCATGATTATCTGGGTCATGAAGATCCTTTTTCTATAGTTCTTCTTTGTATTCTTGCCACCTGTTCTTAATATCTTCTGCTTTTGTTAGGTCCAGAAATGGTATGGACCTAACAGAAACAACATTGAGAATGGGTCAAAAGATTATTGCACTTTGCAGTACACTAGCTTTATCTATATCTATCTATCTATCTATATATATATATTTATATATATATATATATATAACATATATATACACACACACACATATTAGTCATTTTTTTAAATCAAAGGAAATTAACTCAGCATTGCTCTTTCACATGAAGGCATATAAATACATATACAGATATAGATACAAACGTATAAAGGCAATCCTGTCAATCTTTCAGCTCCTTATATGTTGTTCCATTATAATAGAATTTGTATGTGCTATCTCTCTTAATATAGTGGTGTCACTCACTTTCATACATCTGATGGTTTTTAAGCACCTACTGTGGGACATAGTTTTTCAGGTACTGGACATACAATGGTAAAAGGAAAAATCTGTTTCCTCGTGGATTTTATATTTTATTCCCAAGTTAGGTAGAGATATACAATAAACAAAGAAGTCAAATATATCGTATAATCACTACAGGCTACAGAGAAAAAACAAGGAAGAGAGAAAGAACTCAATTAACTAAAGATACATGGAAACAGATAGAACCCTTACTTGTTCTATGTTTTTAATTTTTGTCACTAATATAGGAAATCTGAGACAGTGTGGAACTGATGTTGAGAAAGTCATGCCCTGAATTATATCTTGTTATTAGTCAATGCAGTGTTTAAAGTAGACATGGTGAGTTTTTAGTAACATCCTCAAAATATGCATGCTTTTATGTATTTTAAATACAATCTTCTTTTTTAACTTGAAGTATAGTCCATGGGGTTGCAAAGAGGCAGACAGGACAGAGCGACTAAGTGCAGCATGTAGTTGGTTTATAATTTTGTTGTTTTGTTTTGTTTTTTACTTTTTATACGGAATTTTAACCATGTTATTGAACACAGATTTCTCTTGCCCTGATGGCTATCTCTTGGTAGAATCATAATAAGTTTGAGAATAAAAACAAAGACTTTCTAGGGATGCATGTGGTCTTCCTTGGCATAGTTCTTATTGGATGTTTAAAGTTTTAGAAATATAGCACAGCAATCTTTTGAAAATGGCAATATATCTTATTTGGGATTAACTCTGGAACTTCACAAAAGAAGCTTATTTTCCCAATGCTAATTTTGCATGCCAAAAAACTCATATCATTAGTAATTTCTCTGGATTGCATCCTTCAATTCTTAACTGAACTGAGTCTATCAATTTGGTAATTTTCCAGTAGAAAATAAGGTCTTAAGTGAATAAGACACCAAGAAAAAGGCGAGGTTGGAGATTGTCTTGAGTATAGGTGTAGGCCTAGGACTCAAGATGATCCATAGTATTTCAAAACATGTGGGAGATACTAGTTTTGGAATGACAAGCCTTGTGAACTTTTTAAGATTGTCTCGTGTTGGCTCATTTCTTGCTATTCAGTGAAAGTGAAAGTGTTAGTAACTCAGTTGTGTCCTACCCTTTGTGATCCCATGGACTGTAGGCCACCAGGCTCCTCTGTCCATGGAATTCTCCAGGCAAGAATACTGGAGTGTCTTGCCGTTTTCTTCCCCAGGGGATCTTCCCAAACCAGGGATAGAACACGGCTGTCCTACATGTCAGGCAGACTCTCTACTCCCTGAGCCACCAGGGAAGCCCTTGCTATGCAGAAGGATCATTCTAATTTCAAAAAAAAAAAAGGAAGAAAGAGAAGAAGTTCATTTCTTCAGTCACCACAATGTGAGACAAATTTAACAAAGCTTGACCTTTAAAGGCTAGCCCCATTATTTGCACTGGGACTTTTATTGAAGACCAAATTTCACTCACTACAGCCTTGCATGATATAAACATCTGACTTATTGAGAGTTAAGAGATACACAGGGCACATTTATCTAATCACTTTGTTAATATTTTCCTACTTTGTTATTATGAAAAATTCACAAGGACAAATGTGAAACAAAATCATAAAAGAAAATAAGAATGGGGTGGACTTCGCCATAGACAGGGAAATGGTTGGCAATCCCATCCTTGGAGGCTGAATGGGTTTTCAGGACTCAGCATTTTCATTGGCCAGTTCAGAACATGCACAACGAGCTCTTCCAATCAAAGGTTTATAGATTCCCTACCATAAACGTAGAAGTCCCTACCACAATTGGCCCAATAAACTGGGCAAGCCAAACTTGTGACACCAAATCTACACAGAGTTCGACCGTCAAAAGGACCCCTGGAACTCCTGACCCTGTAGCTGCAGAGATTTATTTACTTTTAAGTAATGTGATCCCAAATTTTCTAAAATTGTAGTTTCTAATATCACTTTTAAAAATTGTTTTTCATTATGATAGGGCTTTAAAGTATTGCATATTTCCCAAATGATTGGTATATATACAGTGCCTTAAGCCATGGTCCCTCTCTTGGCCATCTGTCTTCTGTCATCTAGGGCTGTCCTAGCCCCTTACTTTGAACTCCCTCCCTTAGGCTCTCAGAGCAACTAAGGAATAACAGGAGGAGTTCCCTAAGATCCTACCCTTGGGCCAAGTGAGTGCAGATGGGCTTCATGGGCATGTGATCTGCACAATTACACCAGGCCCTATTCTTGGGTGCTTGGAAGGGCCTCAATCATGGTTTCAGGATCTGCTGTGACCATCTTGAAAGTTTGAATCATTTTTGAAGCAGGGGCCCTGTATTTTATTCTTTATTATATTCTGTCAATTATGTAGCCACTCCTGATATCCAGCACTCATTATAATTAGTCTGCTCAGTGAAGTGAAGGTGAAGTGAAAGTTGCTCAGTCATGTCTGACTCTTTACAACCCCATGGACTGTGAATGATGGCCTTCACCAGGCCAGCATACTGGAGTGGGTAGCCTTTCCCTTCTCCAGGGGATGCTTTCACATCTTAGATCTGTGATCCTAGGCAAGTTGCCTGACTGTGTGTATACCCACATACACAGATTAAATAAGTAAATATCTTTAACCATTTGCTTTTGTGTGTTTGCAGCTAGAAAAGTGGAACTATGCCGTTGAATTAGGGAAGCATCCTGCCAAATTCTATTTGGTTGGCATTGGAGTGCAAGATATGAAAGACGGAAATCAAACCCTGACTTAAGCTTTGGTCTGGTAGCTGATGAGAAAGTATGGTATGCATGTTTAGCTGTTTAAGCTTCACTCTCATACAGGTCTGTGATCTAGTCATTACTATTTTTAAGGAAATGTATGGAAGACTCCGCCTTTGATATTTTTGTGCTTAGACTCTGAAGTGAGCTTAAGTTTTGAATATATGTTCCATGGCCAGTGGAAAATGCTTTCTTGAAAGTGAGGCAGCAGAACTGTGAATAGTCCCCTTTTTTTCATTGGAACTTTGACACAGGCTTCATCCTCATTTAGTGTTGGTGAATAAAAATAGAAAAGTTATGGATATGTATATATTCAAGGAAGAAGATCTCTTAACTGTAGTGCTAAAAGCAATTCATTATAACAGTACCAGTCAAAGCACAGCTTCCTTTAAGACATTACCATGGGTTGGTCTAGTACAAAGTGAACCTGCAGTAGACCGGTGGACTTACTCATTAGAGCACTGAAAATCTTCCCACCACCAGTGCAAAAGGCAGCTCAATGGCAAGCCATTAATACTTGATTTTTTTTTCTTTTTTCATATAGTGTGAATCTCTTCCCATGAAATCTTTAATTTCTAAAACCTAAGGAAAAGAAAAGAAAGATAAGGTCACAATAAAGGACAGAAACAGTATGGACCTAAAAGAAGCATTATATATTAAAAGAGGTGACAGGAATACATAGAAGAACTACATAGGAAAGATCTTAATGGCCCAGATAACCACGATGGTGTGATCACTCACCTACAGCCTGACACCCTGGAAGTCACATGGGCCTGAGGAAGCATCACTACGAAAAAAGTTAGTGTAGGTGATGGGATTCCAGTTGAGCTTTTTCAAATCCGAAAAGATGATGCTGTGGAAGTTCTCAGTCAAAATGACAGCAAATTTGGAAACTCATCAGTGGCCACTGGACTGGAAAAGGTCTGTTTTCATTCCAATCCCAAAGAAAGGCAATGCCAAAGAATGCTCAAACTACAGCACAATGGCACTCATCTCAATTGCTAGCAAAGGAATGTTCCAAATTCTCCAAGCTAGACTTCAACAGTATATGAACCAAGAACTCCTAGATGCTCAATCTGGATTTAGAGAAGGCAGAGGAACCAGAGATCAAATTTTGAACATCCCTTGGATCATCAAAAAAGCAAGAGTTCCAGAAAAACCTCTACTTCTACTTTATTGACTACACCAAAGTCTTTCAATGTGTGGATCACAACAAACCGTTGAACTTACTTAAAGGGGTGGGAATACCAGACCACCTTACTTGCCCCCTAAGAAATCTGTATGCAGGCTAAGAAGCAATAGTTAGAATGAGACATGGAAGAGCATGCCGGTTCTAAACTGGGAAAGGAGTACAACAAGGCTGTATATGGTCACCCTTCTCATTTAACATATATGCAGAGTACATCGAGAGAAACAAGAAACACCAGGCTGGATGAAGCACAAGATGGAATCGAGATTTCTGGGAGCCCTACCAGTAACCTCAGATATGCAGATGACACCACCCTTATGGCAGAAAGTGAAGAAGAACTAAAGAACCTCTTGATGAAAGTGGAAGAGGAGAGTGAAAAAGCTGGCTTAAAGCTCAACATTCAAAAAACGAAGATTGTGGCATCCAATCCCATTACTTTTTGGCATGTAGAGGGAGAAATAATGGAACGAGTATCAGGCTTTATTTTCTTGGGCTCCAAAATGATTGCAGATGGTGACTATAGTCAGGAAATTAAAAGATGCTTCTCACTGGAAGAAAAGCTCTGATCAATCTACACAGCATATGAAAAAGCAGAGACATTACTTTACCCACAAAGGTCCCTCTAGTCAAAGCTGTGGTTTTTCGAGTAGTCATGTATGGATGTGAGAGTTGGACCATAAAGCAGGCTGAGCACTGAAGAATTGATGCTTTTGAACTGTGGTGCTGGAGAAGACTCTTGAGAGTCCTTTGGACTGCAAGGAGATTCAACCAGTCCATCCTAGAGGAAATCAGTCTTGAATATTCACTGGAAGGACTGATGCTGGTGCTGAAGTTCCAATACTTGGCCACCTGATGTGAAAACTGACTCATTGGAAAAGACGAGACTTCTGGGAAAGTCTGATTGCAGGAGGCCAAGGTGCTGACAGAGGATGAGTAGGTTGGATGGCATCAACGACTCGATGTACAAGAGTTTGAGCAAACTCCAGGAACTGTTGATAAAAAGGGAACCAATAGAGTTCAGGCAACTTCCCTAAGATCAAAAAACTCAGAGTGGAAGCACAGGGAGGTCAGGCAACTTGTCTAAGATCACACAGCTTAAATGTGGAATGACAGAGAGGTCAGGCAGTTTACCTAAGGTCACATAGCTCATAAGGGGAAGCACAGAGAAGTCAGGGAACTTGATAAAGAACACAGCTCAGAAGTGGAAGCACAGAGAGATAAGACAACTTAAATAAGTTCACACAGTTCAAAAGCGGAAGGAGAGAGGTTAGCAATCTTGCCTAAGATCACACAGCTCACATGCAGAAACATAGAGAGTTTAGGCAACTTGCCTAAGCTCACACGGCTGAAATATGAAAGAACAGCACATACAGGCATCTTGCCTAAGATCATAGAGCTCAGAAGTGAAAACAGAGAGAGGTCAGACAACCTGCCTAAGATTACACAGTTGAGATATGGAAGCACAGGTAGGTCAGGCTACTTGCCTCTGATGCGATGGGTGCAATCTCAAAAATGACAAAAAGGTCTCTGTTTGTTTCCAGGGAAAAAAATCAATATCACAGTAATCCTAGTCTATGCTGCAACCAATAATGCTAAAGAAGCTGAAGTTGTATGATTCAATGATGAATTACAAGACCTTCTAGATCTGAAACAAAAAAGTTGTCCTTTTCATCATAGGGGACTGGAACGCAAAATCAGGAAGTCAAGAGATACCTGCCATTAGAAGTAAGTTTGGACTTGGAGTACAAAATTAAATGCAGGGCAAAGGCTAACAGGGTTTTGCCTAGAGAATGCACGGGTCATAGTAAACAACCTCATCCAACAACACCAGAGACAAAACCACGGGGACCTCACCAGATGGCCAATACTAAAATCAGATTGATTATGTTCCTTGCAGATGAAGATGGAGAAGCTGTATACAGTCAGCAAAAAGAAGACCTGGAGCTGACTCTGGCTCAGATAATGAACTTCTGATTGCCAAATTCAGACTTAAGCTGAAGAAAGTAGGGAAAACCATGAGACAGTTCAGGTACAACTTACATCAAATCCCTTAGGAATTTACAGTGGAAGTGACAGATTGATTCAAGGGATTAAATCTGATAGAGTGTCTGAAGAACTATGGACAGGGTTTCATCATATTGCACAGGAAGCAGGGATCAAGACCATCCCCAAGAGAAAGAAACACAAAAAGGGAAAAATGGTTGTCTGAGGAGGCCTTACAAATAACTGGGCAAATAATAGAAATGAAAGGCAACGGAAAAAAGGAAAGATATAACCATCTGAATGCAGGCTTCCAAAGAAGAGCAAGGAGAGAAAAGAAAGCCTCCTCAGTGATCAAAGAAAAGAAATAGAGGAAAAGAGTAGAATGGGAGACTAGAGATCTCTTCAAGAAAATGAGAGATCCCAAGGGAATATTCCATACAAAGATAGGTACAATAAAGTACATAAATGGCATGGACCGAACAGAAGCAGCAGATATTAAGAAGAGGTGGCAAGAATACACAGAACTATACAGAAAAGATCTTAATGACCCAGATAAGCAGGATGGTGTGATCACTCACCTACAGCCAGACATCTGGGAATGCAAGTTCATGTGGGCCTGAGAAAACATCACTATGAACAAAGCTAGTGGAGGCAAAGGGATTCCAGTTCAGCTTTTTCAAAATCTAAAAATATTGCTGTTAAATTTCTGCACTCAATATGCCAGCAAATTTGGAGACACAGCAATGGCCACATGACTGGAAAAGGTCAGTTTTCATGGCAATCCCAAAGAAAGGCAATGAAAAAGAATGTTCAATGCACAACGGCACTCACCTCCCACGCTAGCAAAGGAATGCTCAAAATTCTCCAAGTATGCTTCATCAGTATGTCAAATGAGAACTTCCAGATGTTCAAGCTGGATTTAGCAAAAGCAGAGGAACCAAAGATCAAATTGCCAACGCTTACTGGATCATAGAAAAATCAAGAGAGTTCCAGAAAAACGTCTGTTTTTTGACTACACCACTACACCAAAGCCTTTGACTGTGTGCATCACAACAACCTGTGGAATATTCTTAAATAAATGGGAATACCAGACCACCTTACCTGCCTCCTGAGAAATCTATGCTTGTGAAGAATCAACAGTTAGAACCAGACATGGAACAACAGACTGATTCCAAATTGGGAAAGGAATAGAAGGCTGTATCTTGTCACCCTGCCCATTTAATTTATATGCAGAGAACATCTTGTGAAACACCAGGATGGATGAAGCGCAAGGTGGAATCGAGATGGCTGGAACAAATAACAACGACCTCACATGCAGATGACACCACTGTTAAGCAGCAAGAAAAGAGGAACTAAAGAACCTCTTCATAAAGATGAAAGTGAAAAAGCTGGCTTAAATTTAATGTTCAGTAAACTAAGGTTATGGCATCCAGTCCCATCACTTCTTGGCAAATTGACTGAGAAACAGTGGCAGACTTTATTTTCTAGGGCTCCAAAATCACTGCAGATGGTGACTGCAGCCATGAAATTAAAGATGCTTGCTTCTTGGAAGAAAACCTATGACAAACCAGGACAGCATATGAAAAAGCAGAGACATTACAGTGCCGACAAAGTTCCGTCTCGTCAAAGCTGTGGTTTTTCCAGGAGTCATGTATGGATGTGAAAGTTGGACCAAAAAGAACACTGAGTGCCAAAGAATTGATGGTTTTGAACTGTGGTGTTGTAGAAGATCTTGAAGTCCCTTGGACTGCAAGGAGATCCAACCAGTCCACCCTAAAGGAAACTGATCCTGAATATCCATTGGAAGCACTGATACTAAAGCTGAAGCTCCCTTATTTTGGCCACCTGCTGGAAAGAACTGACCCATTGGAAAAGACCCAGATGCTGGGAAAGATTGAAGGCAGGAGGACAAGGGGACGACAGAGGATGTGTAGGTGGAAGGCATCACTGACTCAATTTACAGGAGTTTGAGCAAGCTCTAGGAGTTGGTGATGGACAGGAAGTCTGGCCTTGTGCAGTCCCTGGGGTCGCACAGAGTCAAAAAGGATTGAGAGACTGAAGTGACCTGAACACAGCAAAGATATGGAAGCACAGAGAGGTGAGGTAAGTTGCCTAAGATCACAGAGCTGAGAAGGGGAAGCAAGTAGATGCCTAAGGTCATAGAGCACAGAAGGCAGAGCACCATGAGGTTAGCAAAGTTGCCTAAGATCACATAGCTCAGAAGTGGAATCACAGAGAGGTCAGGCAACTGGCTTAAATCACACAGCTCTTAAGGGGAAGCACACCTGGGTCAGGCAACTTGCCTAAGATTACACAGTTTAGAAGTGGAAGCACAGAGAGGTTGTCAATGTGCCTCAGATCACACAGCTCATAAGTGGAAGTAAGAAGGTGTCAGGCAACTTGCCTAATATTGTTTGTATTGATTTTGCCTAATATCATTTGATTTTCTTGATACTTACTAGATTAATCAAATCTGTGCTACTACCAGTTGCAGTTGTACATTTACCCTGAAGTTTTACTTACAAGCATATATGCATTTTATCAGAATCTTGACTTTATTATGTGTCTTCTTCGTATGGTTTTGAGAAACTATGTGCTCATTACTCAAGTTTTTTAATTGTCAGATGGTTAGCACATTCTTCAGTACTACTTCTGTTGGGAACTGAGATGAGAATTGACTTTTGTCAGTCCTATGACCACTGCTGCATGTTGCTTATTTGCTGACATAGTGAATGCAGCACCATGAAGTGATCAGCCTTTTGGGAACTGCATAGTTCCACTGGAATTCCATCACATCCTCTAGTTTTATTAACAGTAGAGCTTACTAAGGCCCTCTTGACTTCCCACTTCAGAAAGCCTGGCTCTGGGTGACTGACCACACCATCATAATAATCCAATTCATTAAGATCTTTTTCATACAGTCCTTCCGTGTATCCTTTCCATCTCTTCTTGATCTCATCAGTGTCTACGAGGTCTCTACAATTGCTGTCCTTTATTGTGCTCATCTACGGCCAAAATCCTCCCTTGATATTTCCAATTTTCATGAAGAGATCTCTATCTTTGTTCTTCTGTTGTTTTATTCTAGTTTTATGCACTGTTCATTGATGAAGGCCTTCTTCTCTCTGGGTGCTCTTCTTTGGAATGCTGCCTTTAGTGCCATGAACCTTTCCTTTTCTCCCTTGGTATTTGCTTCTCTTCTTTCTTCAGTTATTTGAAAGCATCCTGAGATAATTAATTTGCTTTCTTCCTTTTCATTTTCTTTGGGATGGTTTTGTTTGCTGCCTCCTGTACAGTGTTATAGACCTCCATCCATAGCTCTTCAGGTGCACTGTTAACTGGATCTAATCCTTTGAATCTATTGGTCACCTCCACTGCATATTCATAGGGGATTGGATTTGAGTCACACCTGGCTTTCCTAGTGGTTTTCCCCACTTTCTTTAGTTTAAGCCTGTATTTTGCTATTAGAAGCTGATGAGAAGAGCCACAGTCTGCTCCAGGTTTTGTTTTTTTGAATGCATACAGCTTCTCCATCTTTGGCTACAAAGAATGTAATCAATTTGATTTCGGTATTGACCATTTGGTGATGTCCATGTGTAAACTCATCTCTTGTGCTGTTCAGAAAGGGTATATGCCATAATGAGTGCATCCTCTTGGCAGAATTTAGTTAGCTTTTGTCCTGATTCATTTTGTTCTCCAAGGCAAAACTTGCCTGTTACTCCAGGTAGCTCTTGACTTCCTACTTTGGCATACGCATCCAACTGATGGATAGACCATCTGTTTTTGGTATTAGCTCTAGGAGGTCTTCTAGGTCTTCATATGACTGATCAGCTTGAGCTACTTTAGCATCTGTGGTAGGCACATTGACTTGAATTACTTTGAGGGAATGAAAGCAAAAACACACCACCCCTAAGTTATGGAATATACCAAACTAAACTCAAATAGGCAGCCATAGTCAACAATAAATATTGAGCAAAATAAAGGAAATAGAGAATAGAACAAATGCAGATATACTCAACAAATGAAAATTCGGTTATTTAGAAAGGTCAAAAAATAGCACAACTTTAGCGATATTGATCAAGGCAGGAAGAAGACTCAAATTACTAAAATTAGGAATAAAATAGGAAAAAATACTACCACTTTAGAGAAATAAATAAAATTGTAAAGGAATCAGACAGTTCAGTCACTCAGTCGTGTCTGACTCCATGTGACCCTGTGGACTGCAGCATACCAGGCCTCCCTGTCTATCACCAACGTTCAGAGTGGACTCAAACTCATGTCCATTGAGTTGGTGATTGCATCCAACCATCTCATCCTCTGTTGTCCCCCTCTACTCTCATCTTCAATCTTGCCCAGGGTCAGGGTCTTTTCCAGTGAGTCAGTTCTTCGCATCATGTGGCCAAAGTATTGACGTTGCAGCTTCAACATCAGTCCTTCCAATGAACATTCAGGACTGATTTCCATTATGATGGATGAGTTGGAATTCCTTGATGTGCAAGGGACTCTGAAGACTCTTCTCCAACACAACAGTTTGAAAGCATCAATTCTTTGGTGTTCAGCTTTTTTTGTAGTCCAACTCTCATATCCATACATGACTTTTGGGAAAACCACATTTTACAAGGTGGACCTTTTTTGGCAAAGGAATGTCTCTGGCTTTTAATATGCTATCTAGGTTGGTCATAGCTTTTCCTCCAAGGAGCAGGCATCTTTTAATTTCATGCCTGCAGTCACCATCTGCAGTGATTTTGGAGCCCCAAAAAATAAAGTCTCTCACTGTTTCCATTGTTTCCCCATCTATTTGCTATGAAGCAATGGGACCAGATGCCATGATCTTAGTTTTTGGAATGTTGAGTTTTAAGCCAACTTTTTCACTCTCCTCTTTTACTTTCATCAAGAGGCTCTTTAGCGCTTCTTCACTTTCTGCCATATGTGTGGTGTCATCTGCATATCTGAGGTTATTGATATTTCTCCCAGCAATCTTGATTCCAGCTTGTGCTTCATCCAGTCCAGCATTTCTTATGATGTACTCTGCAATATTAGTTAGTTAAATAAGCAGGGTGACAATATACAGCCTTGTCGACTTCTTTCCCAACTTGGAATACACTCTGATGAGACAACTTAGATGAAATGGACAGATTTCTAGAAATACACAATTGACTGAAATTGACTCATGAAGAAACTGAAAATCTGAAGCAAAGAGTTAGAATTATTCATTCTTAAACTTCTTGCCCAGCCCACCTCACAAAATTCCCCCTACTGTACCTAGACCCAGATAGCCTCACTGCTGAATTCTACCAAATAGTTAAAACCAAAAGTCATGCCAATTCTCCACACAAGCATTCTAAATGTATCCATAGAAGTGGAAAGGAACATTTCCCAGCTCATGCTATGAGGAAGTATTACTCAAATGTCAATACTAGAGGCGAGTTATTTTGTAGAATTCTCAGCTTTGCTCCATCCAGTATTTGCTCATGAGGAATATCATGTTTTGCCTCTTTGACAGGAAAATGATGGAAATGATACTGAGTTCATATCATCTCATTTTATCAAGTGGTTCATGATTTCAATGTGTCCCAATATTGATGATGTTCACTTGGATCACTTGATTTGAGTGTTTGCTGTCAAGCTTCTCCACTTTCAAGTTACTCTCCCCTATCTTGTAATTAAATATTCTTTTTATTTTAAAGTATATACATATTTAATTCCTCACCAAAATTTAGGTTTATTAATTTAATTAAATCTGTTTGATTAGTAGCCTCTTATTTTACTAAGGGAATCATGACTTGTCACTATCATTATTTATACTTATGTTCATATTGTTCCAGACTTGGACAGTGGGAACCTCCTTAAGCCAAGCTCTCTGTCCTTTTGACACCTTCCCATCATTCTCTGAACAATTTGGTGCTTTTGCTACAAGATATTCCAGGCTCATCTTCTACTTTCCCTGACCTCACCATGGAATTAAGAATTTCTCCCAGAAATCCCAAAAAGTTTTAGTGGAAAATGGAATTTCGAATCCAATATATGAGACTGGTATGTACTCATTATTTCCAAGTTTCTGTCATTGAACAGAGTCTGAGATGTGTACATATGTGTTTCCTTGGCTTTGTGTGTGTATCCTCCCTGCATAGCTCTTGCTCTGATATCACAAAACTCTGAAATGTCCCCAACCCATGTAGATGCCTTCCTCAACATATTCAATCTCTGACACCCACTCCAGGAAACCATTTTATAAACATACCCCCCTTATCCTGTTTGGGCTTTGATACTCTGCAATGGGATACCCCCATGTTCAGATACTCCCCTTGTTCCACTTAGTCTCTAACTGCCCACACAGGGCTACCCACTTCCGTGCATGGATGCCTTCCTCCCCTTCTTTGGGCTCTGACCATTTACACAAATCTGCCTCCTCCAAGGGGATTTATGCTTCTCTGGACTTAGGCATTTAGTCTGCACGCCTGGCCAGACTCCTATTTAATATCCTCTGGACTAAACTGACTCTTGTGGCAGGCTTCTCTGCTCTGTGAAGGTCTCTTAATCCCACTTTGGCACTGACTGCCCATGATACGTCCTGGGGTGGATATCCTTTTTTCCCTGCTCAAGTTCTCACATCTCACTACACACCTCCCTCCCCTGTTCTTGTGGATCTTATCATTTCACCCTATTTGAGTTCTGACTCTCCATACTAGGATACTCTGTCTGCATGGATATCCTCTTCACCCCTACCATCTCATCTGGCCCACTACCACCTCATGCCCCGCTATCATGGATGCTTGTCTTGATAGACCTCACCGAATTGCTTTATGAATAGTTGCTTTATACTCCGGGATATAATCCCAAAGGATGACTTACTTAATTTATTATGTTGCTCATCCTGTTCCAATTTTGGCCATTGGAAGCTCATTCCAGTCTTCTTTGACATAACCCCATTACTGGGGGCTTTTTTTTCCCTGTTCCTTTTAGATACAATAAGATTCCCCAGACTCCTGTTCTGTATTTCTTCTATGAGCCCTATAATCATCAATTTCTACTAGAAGCCTGGTTCCTTTCCCTGGAAAAAGTATCAGGAACCAAAATCTGTGCTTATTTCTACATCATTGTTTCTTTCAGATTTTGGAAGTATCATTTCTCTTAGACTCTTTCAGCTCACAGAACAAAGAAATATATGTATGTATACTCATGTGCCATCTGTTTAACAGTTTAATTCATGTATGTATGTGTAACCATTTCAAGATTGTTAACCTGTGCTCCTACGAGAAAGAACACTATCAACTAGATTACAGTGCTTCTCAATTTATTAATTAAACTTTTTATTTATTATTAAATAAATTTATAATTTAATAAATTTGTTAAACTTTCAACTTATTAATTTATTTATATTATATTTAAGTAATAGTCTCTTATTTTACTAAATGAATAATGATCTGTCTCTATCATTATATATTTTGATGTTCATATTCTTCCTGCCTTGGACACTGGGAACCTCCTTAAGCCGGCCCGTCTGTCCTTTCAACATCTCCTCATCATTCTTTGAACGATGTGATGCTTTTAGTACAAGATATTCCAGGCTCATCTTGTACTTTCCCTGCTTTATCCATGGAATTAACAATTTTTTCCAAGAAATCCCAACTATTTTTAGTGGGAAATGGAATTTAGAATCCAATATATGAGCGCTGTATTTACTCGTGATTTCCCAGTTCCTGTCACTGGACACAGTCTGGGACATGTACATGTGCATGTGCATGCCTGTGTGTGTGTGTGTGTGTGTGTGTGTGTGTATCCTCCCTATATAGCTCTGGCTCTGACTTCACAAAATGCTGGATTGTCCCCAACACCTGTGAATGCCTTTCTCAACATATTCAGACTCTGACACCCACACCAGAAAACCCTTTTATAAATATGCCCCCTTATCCTGCTTGGGCTTTGATACTCTATTCTGGGACACACCCATATGTATATATTCTGCTTGTTCCACTCAGCCTCAAACAGATTTGGCCCACCTCCATGCATGGATACCATCCTCACCTTGCTTGACCTCTGACTTTCTACACGAATCTGCCTCCTCCTTGTGGATTTCCTCTTCTCCGATCTCACACTTTTACTCTGCGTGCCTGACTAGCTTTCTATTTAATATCCTCTGGACTAAACTGACTCTTGTTGCTGGCTACTCTACTCTGTGAATGACACTTAATCTCACGTTGGCACTGAGTGCCCATGGTACCTCCTAGAATGGATATCCTGTTTTCCCTGCTCAAGTACTGGCATCTCATACTACACACCTCCCTTCCCTGCTATTGTTGATCTTATCACTTCTCCCTATTTCAGTTCTGACTCCCCATACTAGGTGACTCTGACTGCATGGATATCCTCTTCACCCCTCCTTCACCTCTAACATCTCACTCTGGTCCAAGGATGGCTCCATGCCCCACTGTCATGGACGCCTGTCTGGATTGATCTCACCTAATTACTTTATGATGAGTTGCTTAGCAAAGAGAGAAAGGGAAGGGAGAGGGCAGTTTTTGAATTGAATTTTGAATGATAATTGAGCATTGCCAATCAAAGATACATAAAGCACATTGCAGTTAGGGAACTTATATTGGGTGTAGGAAAAGAATTCTTAAAGTTTTTATTTTTCTCAGAAGGTTATTAAATAATGAATCAAAATTTGTTACAAACACTCTCTTCTCCCAGTGTAAGATGACACCTTCTAACATTATCATATTGTTAATGTTTATGTGTGTCATGTCAGTCCAGTTCAGGTGCTCAGTCGTGTCCAACTCTGAGACCCCATAGGCTGCAGCACTCCAGGCTTCCCTATCCATCACCCACTCCCAGAGCCTACTCAAACTCATGTCAACTGAGTCCATAATGCCTTCCAATCACCTCACCCTCTGTCATCCCTTCTTCTCCCGCCTTCAATCTTTGCCAGCATAAGAGTCTTTATAAATGAGTCCGTTTTTCGCATCAGGTGGCCAAATACTTGGCCAAAGTATTGGAGTTTCAGCTTCAGCATCAGTCCTTCCAATGAATTCCTTTTGGATGGACTGGTTGGATCTCCTTGCAGTCTAAGTGACTCTCAAGAGTCTTCTCCAGCACCACATTTAAAAAGCACCAACTCTTTGGTGCTCAGTTTTCTTTATACTCACTCTCAGATCCATACATGACTACTTGAAAAACCACAGCTTTGACTAGTCAGACCTTTGTTGGCAGTGTAATGTCTCTGCCCTTTAATATGCTGCCTAGTTTGGTCATAACTTTTCCTCCAAGGAGCAAGTGTCTTTTCATTTCATGACTGCAATCACCATCTCCAGTGATTCTGGAGCCCGGAAACATAAACCATTTCCATTGTTTCCCCCTTTATTTGCCAGGAAGTGATAGGACCAGATACCACAATCTTAGTTTTCTGAATGTTGAATTTTGAGCCAACTTTTTCACTCTCCTCTTTCTCTTTCATGAAGAGGCTCTTTAGTTCCTCTTCGCTTTCTGCCATAAGGGTGGTGTCATCCGCACATCTGAGGTTGTTTCTATTTCTCCCGGATATCGTGATTCCAGCTTGTCCTTCATCCAGCTTGTCCTAGAGTTTCTCATGATGTACTCTGCATATAAGTTAAATAAGCAGAGTGGCAACAAAGAGCCTTGACATACTCCTTTCCCGATTTGGAACCAGTCTGTTGTTCCATGTCCAGTTCTAACTGTTGCTTCTTGAACTGCATACAGATTTCTCAAGAGGCAGGTCAGGTGATCTAGTATTCCCATCTCCTTAAGAATTTTCCAGTTTTCTGTGATCCACACAATCAAAGGCTTTGTCATAATTAATACAGCAGAAGTAGATGATACACTTTTTTGATGATACAACGGATGTTGTCTATTTGATCTCTGGCTCCTCTGCCTTTTCTCAATCCAGCTTGAACAAATGGAAGTTCACAGTTCACGTACCTTTGAAGCCTAGCTTGGAAAATTTTGAGAATTTCTTTGCTAGTGTGTGAGATGAGTGCAATTGTGGAGTAGCTTGAACATATTTTGGCATTGCCTTTCTTTGTGATTGGAATGAAAACAGACGTTTTCCAGTCCTGTGGCCACTGCTGAGTTTTCCAAATTTGCTGGCATATTGAGTGTACTGCTTTCACAGCATCATCTTTTCAGATTTGAAATAGCTCAACTGGAATTCCATCACCTCCACTACCTTTGTTTCTCGTGATGCTTCTTAAGGCCCGCTTGATTTCACATTCCAGGATGTCTGGCTCTAGGTGAGTGATCACACCATCATAATTATCTGGGTCAGGGAGATCTTTTTGTACAGTTCTTCTGTGCATTCTTGTCCCTTCTTCTTAATACCATCTCCTTCTGTTAGGCCTGTACCATTTCTGTCCTTTATTGTGCCCATCTTTGCATGTAATGTATCTTAGCCCATGTGGACTGCTCTAACAAAATACCAGGCAAGAAGCTGCTTGTGAAAAACAGAAATTTATTTCTCACAATTCTGGAGGCTAGAGGTGAATGATCAGGATGGCAGCATGGCCAGATGAGGGCCCTTTTCTGAGTTGTAGACTTCTGTCCTACCAAAGTCTCTATATGAATGAGTTCCATTCTGAGAGTGTGCTTGTAAGCCTAATTTGTTTGTAAGAAGAACCCAACTAACAGTCCCCAACTAACAGAATGACCTATATACTGCTGTTTTTACACGTGCTTCCAGACATCCTGGGCTAGAAATAAATGTAGTGTCCCAATGTACTCTATAGAGTACTGTGCTCTAAAATGCACAACCACTTGTAGAGTATGCACACATGTGACAATGTCCACCAGACACACGGACTAACTTATGTGATTGGAAACGGGAATGCAAGTTTGAATCTTTGAAAGTTGGCAGTTTGAAGATTCCTATGTAAGGAACTCACTGTATTCTCACAAGACGAAAGGAGCTAGGGACCTCTGTGAGTTCTCTTTGTAAGAGCAATAATCTCCATTCTTGAGGGCTCCACCCTCACGACCTAAATATCTCCCAAAGGCCCCACCTTCTAATATCATCACACTGGACATTAGGTTTACAACATGAATTTTGGGAATGCCACATTCAGACAAACGCTGTATGTGTGTGTGTATGTGTGTGTGTAGTTGAGTTGATTTCTTCCCTCACTTGTTACCTCATGAGCTGTAAGGCGAGCCATGTAGCAGTACTAGCTGCATGCCAGTACTTCTCTTTATAAGTAGGTAGGCTATTCACATGCTTTAAAATCTGGTAAGGACATCCTTCATGCTCATTAGTCTTCTTTTTCAGAAATGTCCCGCCTCTTATTGCATGTTTATTTTTCCACATGTATTTTAGATTTAGCTTATTTGTGACACCGATCACATTAGTATTTTTGTTGAGATCTTACTGTAATTATAGAATAATTCGGGTACAATTGATATCTGTATAAAATATTTTCATACTCCCAAAAAGGATATCTTTCTATTTTGTCAGGCATTGCATTGTGTTTTTCAGTAGGATTTCAGTATTTTCTTCAAATAGCTATTGCATATTTGTTCTTACATATATTCTTCTTATTTATCTGTTTCTAGCTATTATAAATGGTGTCTTCCTTTATAAATGTAATTCCTTGTTAGTGTATAAAACACTGTTACATATATAACTAGTTTTATCCAGCCATCTAGCTCACTTCCCTTAAAATACAGCTGTCCCTTGATATCTGCAGGAGATTGGTTCTAGGACACCACTGCCAACCATCAGATACCACAACCCACAGATGTTCAAGTCCCTTAAAAATGTAGCACAGCATTTTAAGATTTGCATATAAACTGCACACATCCAACCAGATCATCTCTAGATTACGTATAATACCTAATACAATTTAAAGATATGTAAATAGCTGGCAGCATGTGGTAAGTTTGAATTTTGATTTTTGGAACTTTCTGGAGTTTTATGTATTTACATCCACAGTTGGTTGAATCCTTGGATGCAAATCCCATGGATAGGAAAGGCTGACTGCATAGAGTACTTTTTTCTTGGAGTCCCCAGATGTACAATTATTTCATCAGCAAATAATGTTAATGTTGCCTCGGTTGCTCTATGTTTTAAAAATAAACATTAAAAACCTTAGGATGATTTTAGATTTACAACAAAGCTAAGTTATTTTCCATATATCAAAAGTTCCCAAGGACCATGCATATTGTTATAAACTATAGTGCCTAAGTTATTTCTAAGATTTTTCCTACTAAGGTTTTCTTAGTTTTTACTTTCTGTTCCAGAAACGCATCCCAGATCCAACACTTCACGTATTAGCTGTGTCTTTCAGGTTTATCTTAGATGTGACAATTTCTCAGACTTCTCTTTTTTTATGACCTTGATAGTTTTGAGGAATAGTATTCAGGTATTTTATAAAGTGTTCCTCACCTTGGATTTGTCTGATGACTTTCCTATTAGCCTGGGACTATGGATTCTTAGCGGGGGGCGGTGTTCCCTTGTAGCTCAGCTGGTAAAGAATCCACCTGCAATGCGGGAGACTTGGGATCGATCCCTGGGTTGGAAGATCCCCTAGAGAAGGGAAAGGCTACCCACTCCAGTATTCTATCCTAGAGAATTCGATGGACAGTATAGACCTTGGGGTCTCAAAGTGTCTGACACAACTGAGCGACTTTCACTCTTATTTCATGGATTTTCGGGGAAGAAGGCTGCAGAGGTGGTTTGTCCTTTTCATCACATGATATGATCAACATGCCTTTTCCCTGGTAATGCTGATCTTGACCACCTGGCTGAAGTAGTATTTGTCAGGTTATTCCACTCTCAAGTTACTGTTTTTCTCCCTCTCCATATCCGTGTATTTTTTGGAAGGAACTCACTATGTTAACTCCCTCTAAAGGAATAGGGAGTTACACTCCACCTCCCTGAGAGCAGAATTACCTACATCAAATATCTGAAGTACTTCTGCATGGGAAATTGGTCTATTGTCTCACATGTATTCAATCATTTATTTATATTGGTATGGACTCTTAGATATTCATTTTATACTTTGGAGTATAATACCAAAAGAAGACTTAATTTATTATGTTACTCAACTTGTTATAGCTTTGGCCATTGGAAGCTCATTCCTATCTTCTGTGACATATCCCCATTACTCTACTCTCTTGTGCTTCCCTTGTAGTTTAGTCACTAAAGAATCTGCCTGCAGTGCAGGAGACCAGGGTTTGATCCCTGAGTTGGGAAGATCCCCTGGAGAAGCAAAAGGCAACCCACTCCAGGATCCTTGCCTGGAAAACCTCATGGACAGAGGAGCCTGGTGGCTGCAGTGCATGGGGTCGCAGAGAGTTGGGCACAACTGAGCAACTAACACTTACTTACATTAGTCTAGGGCTTTTAAAAAATTATTTTGTTACTACTTCCTTTCTGATACAATGAAATCTGCCAGACTCCTCTTCTATATTTCCTCTCTGAGCCCTACAATCATTAATTTCTCTAAGAAGCCTGGATAGTTTTATTGGAAAAGAGTTTTGGGAACCAAGATCTGTGCTTATTTGTACATCATTGTTTCTTTTGGATTTTGAGAGTATCATTTCTCTTAGATGCTTTCGGCTAGCAAGACAGAGAAATATATGTATGTATACTCATGTGCCATCTATTTAACTATTCAACGCAAGTATGCGTGTGTAAGACTATCAGGATTGTTAACCTGTAACCCTATGAAAAAAAAACCACTATCAACTACATTACACTGCTTTTATCTTTTGTTTCAATCTTGCAAACCACATTCATTTTCAAAGTTACTTAAGTAAGGGGATGTTAGTGAGGTGGCTTCAAATATTTATAATATAATTAGATGGTTTAGTCAAATTCTGCATTCCATTCTTGATGTGAAAATGTTTTTTTTTTTAATATGCATACAATGGTTCACTTTTTGTGTTGCAAGGTTCTGCGGGTTTTGACAAATATATAGTGCCATGTATTTACCATAACATCATACAGAATAGTTCCACTGCCCTTAAAAATCCCCTATGCCTGGAGAGAAGGAAATGACAACCCACTCCAGGATTCTTGCCTGGGAAATCCCAGGGACAGAGGAGTCTGGTGGGATACAGTATCTGGGGTCTCATAGAGCCAGGCACGAGTTAGTGACTGAGCACAGTTGTTATTAGGAACAGTGTAGGCCACAGAAAACACATCAGTGGCTGCTAGTTTGAGGCCTCTTATTTAATATCCTTCTTTCCCACTTGGCTCTCTGCTACACAGGGGCACATGCCCAAGGGTCTGCTCTGCTCACCCCAATGTCTGCATTCAACAAATGGAGTAATGAAAATAGAAGACAGAACCACCCTCCCAGTAGAGCATCAGGTTCAGAAAGAATACACTAGCAAAGAGATGGCATTTTGTCACTCCCCACCTCTTTTTCGATTGCCCGCTGGAAATGTCCCCATTTCCCTTTACGCCCTACTCCCAGTTGCCCCCGAAAGCCTCCTTACGCTGAAGTCATCACAATGGCCACATGGGTTCTGGCTGGGGTGGGACCCACTGTGACTTCACCAAGGGCCCAGCCCTGGCTGGTCCTCAGTCTCCAGGAGCCAGGGGCCATTTCCTCTCATCTCACCATGTGGTCCTTCAAATGGTTCCTGTGCTTCTTCACAGTTATGTTACCTGTGTCTATGCCTTAATGTTTACTTCTCTGAAGAACTCCAGGGGAAGATGCCCTGTGGAGGACATTTTCTAATCTGGCAGAATCTACCAAGGCATACCCAAGACTGGCTTGAGATCACATTTTCTGGCTTTTCTTCTTCGTGCTGATGTACGTGACAGTGAAGTTGGCAGGAGAGAATGGCGACAGTAATATGCAGATACCTCTTGCCCATCAGGGCGGTTCATTTGGCTTTCAGGGAAAGAAAAAGAAAAAGACTTCCCCCAACGAAGACTGTATGTTCGACACCTTAACCCTGCTTGAGATGGACCTTATGCAATTTGTTTCCAGAGGGTGGAGTGTGAAACGCGCCATGGCAGCCGGTGGTAACCTCACCCCTGCCAATGTCGAGGTTGCTGCAGATGCCCCCAGTCACATGACAGTACATGAGCTCCGGGGCTATGAAGACTCCGACTGAGTGGATTTGTGTGTCAAAGTAGGAGAGGAATTGTTGAGCGTTGACATACCTTATCCAAACTAGTAAAACTATTCTGAAGCAAAAGAAAAATCCTCTGATATTTTTTATTCACCCTACAATTTTACCTTTCCCAGAATATTGTAAAATTGGCAGCATGCACTGTATAACCTTTTCCAGACTAGCTTATTTTACTCAATAACATTCTTTCAGGTTTCATCCATTTCTTTCTATGATGTGATAGCTCATTTCTTTTTATTCTTGAATAATATTCTGTTATGTTGATGTAGCTTAGTTTGTTTATCCAGCTGTCTTTTAAAGCACACTTTGGTTGCTTCCAATTTGTGTGTGTGTCTCTCTGTGTGTGTGAGTGTGAGAGAGAGATAGTCTGAATTAAGCTGTTATAAAATTCATGTGTCTGTTTTTGTGTGGAAATTAGCTATTAAATCATTTGATGAACTATCTAGGAGTGTAATTGTTAGGTTACGTGGTATGACAACGGTTAGCTCCGTAAGAAATTGCCTCTTAAGTGAGTCTACTTTTTTGCAATCCCACTAACAATGAATGAGAATTCCTGTTGTTCCTAATCTTTCCCAGTAATTGGTTTATCAGAATTTTGTATTTGACCATTCCAATAAGTGTGTGGTGGTATCTCATTGTTTTAATTTCACCAGTCTGCTCTAAAAAGTTATCTTATTTCCATATTTCCATTGTAGCATTTCCATTGTGTTTTATTACCATCAATTCTTCAGGAGTTTTATCTTTATTCTGAGGTTTAAATAGATCTGCTGCTCAGCAAAACTTCTGCTGCTGTTTATACCATCAGTGACTACTTTGCTTAATTAGTCCTCTAAGAATTTTTTTCATGAAGAACTCATAACTTGAAATCATGTATATTGGAAAATATTTATTTTTAGTTGGACAACAATGACCATATCCCCCCCACCCTGAGTATCATTTTGTCCATTAATGTTGAGTGCCTCCACAGAAGAGTTTTTTTTTTTTTTGGTTTGTTTAGATTCACTTATATGCTTGCTAGATGTTAACCAAATCTGTGTCATTACCAGTTGCAGTTGTAACTTTATGCTGAAGATTCATTACAAGCTTATATGTACTTTATCAGAAACTGGACTTTATTATGTGTTTTCATATAGTTTCATAAAACGACATGCTCATTATTCAAGTTTTGAATAGTCTTTGCCTCTTCTCTTTTGAGATTCAAATGAATCCATATATAATGATATAAATGGAGAATACTTATAACATATGTTGGTACAGTTATTGAAAAAATATTTTAAAAAGAACAGTAACTTAACTGTTTGCTATTGATAACACAATAAATTTTCCCTCAGTGTATTTTGTAATTATGAAAGTCCAAATGCTCTTCCATATAATCTATAAGCAGAGAAGATAAATCAGCAAGCACCTCAATTGAACATCAACTTATAGAAAATCTAATGTTTGGTTTTAACTAAATTAACTTCGAGTCTTATAGTTCAATTATCAACATTCTTTTTTTCACATCAGTAAAGAGAATGTGCTAGTTCACTTGGGCAGAAGACTTTTACTCAATATTTTCCTATGCTTCTGATTTTCAAGAGACAAGAAATCTTAAGACACTTGTTTGTGAATGTCTGGTACTGTGCCTAATGAATGTTTTCTAATTAATATGTTATCATTAGTAAAATGTATATTCTGTTCAATTATAACACTGATTTACACTGACTTATGATAAAAGACATATTTCAGTTAAATATGTTTGGGATTGACATGTACACACTGCTCTCTTTAAAATGGATAACCAGGGGGGTGGTCCTAAGATGGCAGAGGAATAGGACGGGAAGACCACTTTCTCCCCCACGGATTCATCAAAAGAACATTTGAACGCTGAGAAAATTCCACAAAACAACTTCTGAATGCTGGCAGAGGACATCAGGCTCCCAGAAAGACAGCCTATTGTCTTCAAAAGGAGGTAGGACAAAATATAAAAGATAAAAAGAGAGACAAAAGGATTGGGGATGGAGATCCGTCCTGGGAAGGGAATCTGAAGAAAGAGAGAAGTTTCCAAACACCAGGAAACACTCTCACCGGAGGGTCTGTGGTGAGTCTTGAACTCTCAGAGGGCAACATAACAGGGAGGAAAAATAAATAAATAAATATTTAAAACCAACAGATTATGTGCCTAATGGCAACTCCCAACGGAAAAGCAGCACAGACTCTCGCATCCGCCACTAGCAAGCAGGGGCTGGACAGGGAGGCACTGGCTGAATTGCTTAGGGTAAGGACTGGGCCTGATTGCCCGGAGGGCAATCTGAGGGAACTAACTTGAGATAGCAACCCAAACTGTGGGATAGCTATCCTGCACAAAGCCCTAACCTAAAACACTGCCAGGCCCGCTCACAGAACAAAGGACTGAGCAGAGCTAGCCGGCTGCGGTACCGGCCCCCCCCCCCCCCCCCGACCCCCGCCCGAGACAGGCAGGCGAGGGCAGCCAGAACTGGAAGGGGGCAATCACAGCCACAGAGAGGCATCCTCTCGCAAACTGCAAGCAGGCTTCCTAGCTAACCAAGACATCTTGGGATTCTGGACGGTTGACATCCTCCGGGAGGGTAGCACCCAGAGATCAGCTCCCCAGAAGAGACACACGGCACACCTGAGAAGGCGCGTCCGTTCCACACCCAGAAGACTGAGCGGCTGGGGCAGGGGATGTGATAAGACGCACCCCCCCACCTGGGGGTGACTGTGCTCACCAAGCACCTGGTCACCTGAGCTGCTCGGACCTAGGAAGGGTACAAAACGCAGACCCAACCGAGTCTGCGCCTTTGTGGGGTACCCGAGAACCTGAACCTGAGCGGCTTAGACCTGGGAAGTGCACACAACCCAGGGCCCGCCTCAGACAGTTCCCAGCAGAGCAACCTAGAGACTGAGAAGTGTAGACCATGAAAGCACACACGCCGTGAGCGGGGGCAAACCCAGTGCAACTGAAACACTGCAGGCACTCCCCACGCACGTCAGTTTTATTTGTTTGCAATGTTCCTCCCTCCCCACAGCAGGACTGAACAAGTGAGCCTAAACAAGTGACCACCACCGCCCCCTTGTGTCAGGGCAGAAATTAGACACTGAAGAGAGCAGCAAACAGAAGAAGCTAAAATAACAGAGGGAACCGCTTTGAAAGTGACAGGTGCAATAGATTAAAACCCTGTAGTTAGCACCTCCACATAGGAAGGGGCCTATAGATCTTGAGAAGTATAAGCCGGATCAAGGAACTATATGAAAATGAACTGACCCCACACTGTCTGCAACAGCTCCAGAGAAAGTCCTAGATATATATTTTACTATTATCATTTTTTACATTAAAAAACATTTTTTTAATTTTTATGTCCTCTATTACTGCTTTAGTTTTCATTTTTATAACCTACTATTACCTTGCAAAGAAATGACCATATTTTTAAAGCAAACTTCATATATATATATATAAATATAAATATATATATATAATATTTGTGACTTTGTGGTTTTTTTTTAATATTGTATTTTTGAGAATCTAACTTCTACTCTAGATTTTTAATCTTTGCTTTTTGGTATTTGTTATCAATTTTGTACCTTTAAGAACGCAATCTTCAGTACCCATTTTTACTTGGGAGTGAGATTACTGGCTTGATCGCTCTCTCCCACTTTTGACTCTCCTTTTTCTCCACCAGGTCACCTCTATCTCCTCCCTCCCCCTTCTCTTCTCTACCCAACTCTATGAATCCCTTTGTGTGTTCCAGGCTGTGGAGAACACTTAGGCAACTGATTACTGGCTGGATCTGTCTCTCTCCTTTTGATTCCTCCTTTTATCCTCCTGGTCACCTCTGTCTCCTTCCTGCCTCTTCTCTTCTCTGTGTAACTCCGTGAACATCTCTGAGGAGTCCAGACTGTGGAGAGCACATAGGGAAGTGGTTACTGGCTAGCTTGCTCTCGCCTCTCTTGATCCCTCCTCTTATCCTTCGGGTCACCTCTATCTCCCTCCTCCCTCTTCTCTTCTCCACATAACTCTGTGAACCTCTCCAGGTGTCCCTCACTGTGGAGAAACTTTGCATCATTAACCTAGATGTTTTATCATTGGTGCTGTATAGATGGAGAAGTCTTGAGGCTACTGGAAGAATAAGACTGAAAACCAGAGGCAGGAGGCTTATGTCCAAAACCTGAGAACACCAGAGAACTCCTGACTCCAGGGAACATTAATCAATAAGAGCTCATCAAAAGCCTCCATAGCTATACTGAAACCAAGCACCACCCAAGAGCCAACAAGTTCCAGAGCAAGACATACCACGCAAATTCTCCAGCAACACAGGAACATAGCCCTGAGCTTCAATACACAGACTGCCCAAAGTCACACCAAACCCACTGACACCTCAAAACTCATGACTGGACATTTCACTGCACTCCAGAGAGAAGAAATCCAGCTCCACCTACCAGAACACCAACACAAGCTTCCCTAACCAGGAAACCTTGACAAGCCACCCATCCAACCCCACCCGCAGTGAGGAACCTCCACAATAAAGAGGAACCACAAACTGCCAGAATAGGGAAAGGCCACCCCAAACACAGCAATCTAAACAGATGAAAAGGCAGAGAAATATTCAGCAGGTAAAGGAACAGGATAAACGCCCAGCAAGCCAAATAAAAGAGGAAGAGATAGGGAACTTACCCGATAAAGAATTCTGAAAAATAATAGTGAAAATAATCCAAAATCTTGAAAACAAAACAGAGTAAAAGATAAATAGCCTGGAGACAAGGATCAAAAAGATGCAAGAAATGTTTAACAAGGACCTAGAAAAAATAAAAGAGTCAATATATAATGAATAATGCAATAAATGAGATCAAAACCACTCTGGAGGGAACCAACAGTAGAATAACGGAGGCAGAAGATAGGATAAGTGCGGTAGAAGATAGAATGATAGAAATAAATGAAGCAGAGAGGAAAAAAGAAAAAAAAAAGAATTAAAAGAAATGAGGACAACCTCAGAGACCTCTGGAACAATGTGAAACGCCCCAGCATTCGAATCATAGGAGTCCCAGAAGAAGAAGACAAAAAGAAAGTCCATGAGAAAATACTTGAGGCAATAATAGTTGAAAACTTGCCTAAAATGGGGAAAGAAATAGTCACCCAATCCAGGAAACTGAGAGAGTCCCACACAGGATAAACCCAAGGCAAAACACACCAAGACACATATTAATCAAATTAACAATGATCAAACACAAAGAACAAATATTAAAAGCAGCAAGCAAGGGAAAAACAAATAATAACACACAAGGGGATTCCCATAAGGATAACAGCTGATCTTTCGATAGAAACTCTTCAGGACAGAAGGGAATGGCAGGACATAATCAAAGTGATGAAAGAGAAAAATGCACAACCCAGATTACTGTATCCAGCTAGGATCTCATTCAAATATGAAGGAGAAATCAAAAGCTTTACAGACAAGCAAAAGCTGAGAGAATGCAGCACCAGCAAACCAACTCTCCAACAGTTGCTAAAGGATCTTCTCCAGACAGGAAACCCAGAAAAGGTGTATAAACTCAAACCCAAAACAACAAAGTAAATGGCAACGGGATCATACTTATCAATAATTACCTTAAATGTAAATGGGTTGAATGCCCCAACCAAAACACAAAGACTGGCTGAATGGATACAAAAACAAAACCCTTATATATGTTGTCTACAAGAGACCCATCTCAAAACAAGGGACACATACAGACAGAAAATGAAGGGCTGGAAAAAGATATTCCATGCAAATAGAGACCAAAAGAAAGCAGGAGTAGCAATACTCATATCAGATAAAATAGACTTAAAACTAAAATATGCATATTTTGATTTATTTTTTTATTTCTTCTGTGATTTGTTGACCTCTCAATATGATTTTTTTTAATATGCATACATTGATTCACTTTATAGCTCTAACATTCTAAGGGTTTTGACAAATATGCAGTGTCATCTATTTAGCATAACATCATACAGAATAGTTTCACTGCCCTAAAACATCCTCTACGCCTGGAGCAGAAAATGACAACCCACTCCAGTATTCTTGCCTGGGAAATCCCAGGACAGAGGAGCCTGGTGGGCTACAGTCCATGGGGTCTCAAGGAGTCACACACAACTTAGCAACTGACCATAGTCATTTGTAGAAACAGTGAAGGCCACAAAAAAACACATCAGCGGCTCCTAGTTTGTGGCCCCTCTTTTACTATCTTTCATTCCCACTTGGCCCTCTGCTCCACAGGGGCACATGCCCATGGGTCTGCTCTGCTCACCCATTGTCTGGATTTAAGGAACGGGAAAATAAAAATGAAAGATGGACCCACCCTCCCAGTAGAGCACCAGTATCAGGAAGAATACACTGGGAAGGAGATGACAATCTGTCAGCCCCCGACACTTTTTCAACTACCTGCTGGAAATGTCCCCATTTTCCTTTAGGCCCTACTACCAGATGACCCCTGCAAGCCTCCTTATCCTCAGCCCTGAAGTCATCACAATGGCCACTTGGGTTCTGGCTGGGGTGGGGCCCTCTACGACGTCAGCAAGGGCCCAGCCCTGGCTGGTCCTCAGTCTCCAGGTGCCAGGGCAGACCAGCACACCAGGAGCCATTTCCTCTCGGCTCACATGTGGTCCCTGAAATCGTTCCTGTGCTTTTCCATGGGTGTTACCTGTGTCTACGCCTAATGTTTACTTCTCTGGGAAAGAAAGCCAAAGAAATCCAGGGGAAGATGCTCTGCAGAGGGCACTTTTTAATTTGGCAGAATCGACAAGAACATGCTCAAGACTGGCTTGAGATCACGTTGCTCTGGCTTTTCTTCATTGTCCTGAGGTACGTGACAGTGAAGTTGGCAGGAGAGAGTGGCCACAGTAAAGTGCAGACTCCTGCTGCCCTTCAGGCCCGCTCATTTGGCTCTCTCGGAAGGCAAAAGGAAAAGACATCCTCTGAAGAAGACTATATGTTCCATACATTAACCCGGCTCGAGATGGATCTTGTGAAATTTGTGTCCAGTGTGCGAAATCTGAAAATCACCACATCAACCGGTGGTAACCTCAAGCCCCTCAATGTCGAGATTCCTGCAGACCTATGAGCTCTGGGGCAACGAAGAATCCGACTGAGTGGATTTGTGAGTCAAAGCAGGAAAGGAATTGTTGAGAGTTGATATACCTTATCCAAACTAATAAAACTATTCTGAAGCAAATAAAAAAGCCTCTGATAATGTTTATTCACTCTATAGTTTTACCTTTTCCAGAATGTCATATAATTGGCAGCATGCGGTGTATTATATTTTCCAGGCTAGATTATTTTACTTATTAGCATTCATTCAGGTTTCACCCATTTCTGTTTGTGATTTGATAGCTCATTTCTTTTTATTCTTGAATAATATTCTTTGATGTACCATAGTTTGTTTATCCAGTTGTCTTTTAAAGCACACTTTGGTTGCTTCCAATTTGTGTGTGTGTATGTGAGAGAGAGAGAGATAGTATGAATTAAGCTGTTATACAATTCGTGTGCATGTTTTTGTGTGGGCAGTAGCTATCAAATCATTTGCTGAACTATCTAGGAACATCATTGCTAAATCATGTGGTATGACAATGTTTAGCTCTGTAAGAAATTGCTTCCAAATTGCATTCCCACTAACAATGAATGAGAGTTCCTGTTGTCCCTCATCTTTGCCGGTAAATGGTTTGTCAGATTTTTGTATTTGACCATTCCAATAAGTCTGTAGATGTATCTCATTGTTCTAATTTCACCAGTCTACTCTAAAAAGTTATCTTATTTCCATATTTCCATTGTGTTTTATTACCCTCAATTCTTCAGGAGTTTTATCTTTAATCTGAGGTTTAAAAAGATCTTCGGCTCAGCAAAACTTCTGCCTCTGTTCATGCCATCAGTGATTACTGTCCTTAATTAGTTTTCTAATATTTTTTTTTTCATGAAGGACTCATAAGCTGAAATCATGTATATTAGAATAAAAAGATTATTTTTAGTTGAACAACACTGAGCATATTTTCTTTTCCTGAGTATGGCTTTGTCCACTAATGTTTAGTGCTTCCACACAAAACTTTAAGTTCAACATGAACTTCTCCCCTTTTACTTTGGTTTGTGTTGATTCTCTTCTGTACTTACTAGATGTTAACCAAATCTGTATTTGTACCAGTTTTTTCAGTTGCAGTTTTACATTTATCGTGAAGTTTTATTACAAGCATATGTGTATTTCAATGGAATCTTGACTTTATTATGTGTCTTCCTCTTATTGTTTTGAAAAACTATATGCTCATTATTTCAGTTTTTAACAGTCTGTGCCTCTTCTCCATTGAGATGCAAATGAATCCATTTATATAATGTTTGAAACAGAAGAATCGTAAAATATGTTTGTATACTTATTGAAGAAAATAATGTTCGGTTTTAACTAGTTCCACTTAGAGTCTTGTTATAATTCAGTTATCCACAGTCTTGTTTTCGTGTTAGCAAGGAGAGTGTGCTAGTTCTCTTTGGGGGAAAGACTATTTTAATCAACCTCTTCATATGCTTTGGATTTTCAAGAGAAGAGAAATCTTCAGACACTTGTTTCCGAGTGTCTGGTACTGTGCCTGATGAATATTTTTCTATTTAATGTTGTCATTAGTAAAATGTACATTCTGTTTACTTCCAACACTGATTTCAAGTTGGATTGGCATCACCAACTCAATGGACCCATATTTCAGTAAGCTCCAGGAGACGGAGAAGGCCAGGAAAGCCTGGCATGTGTGGTCCAAAAAGTACATGGGTCGCAAAAAAGGAGACATGACTGAGGGATTGCAATGATCCTATTAAACACAGTCATCATAAAGTTTTCAAAATAATACGTCGTCCTCAAATAAGACCTGATGTCATTTGTCACAGTTATTTTGTCCTAAATTCACCTGGTAATTTGTTGTGGCCATCAGTGTTTGGTAATTTGCTTTCTATGGAAGAATAATAAATTGCACATAATTTAATGACTGAATGTGGTTTTGGAATGAGTCATTCTCTCAGATAGTTACCCTCTACAGAAATGAGACTTTAGGTGCTAGTGTTAATGAACACCCGTGTACCCAACATAGTTAGGCCAAGTGATATCAGAACTTTGGAGCTTAAAGCAGAGACAGTTTTATTGCATGGCTATGATAGGAGATGGGTGGCATATGGCTTTAAACATCCTGAACTCCCCATGAGTTTTCAGCAAAACGCACTTCTGGGAGAGGTGAGGGAGGGGTGTGATTAACTGTTGCAAATGTCTGCCAGTCACATCCTCTGCTATTGAACTAAGATCATGGTGAGGTAACAGTGTTCATGTAAGCCCCTAGCGAAACAATTATTATTCCCTATGTTGAAAGAAAAGCTTCCAAGCTTGACTTTCACACTCCAAGGTCCTGTTTAGGAGGAGGGGATCCCTGGGCAGGCTGGTTATCCTGACTGGGAGCATTCATCCAGCATCCAGTCTTGATCCTCCCACCATTGGCCAGTCCCAGCTGAAGAGGCAGCTCTCAGTTCTCTGTGCCCTCCTCTTACCAAGATCCCCATACCTTGCCCAACCATCTTCCAGCATGCAGCTGGCCTCAGTCTCCTCAATCTACCCAGCAGTTAGGGGCTGAGTGCTGTAGACTGACTCATGCAGAAGCCACAACCGTTTGGTCATGGAGGTGGGGATGGGAGAGCTTGGCTTTTGCTCTGAATCTGGGGCCAGGCCAGTGAGTGGCTCTAGCAAGCAGCTCTGGGCCACTATAAGACACAGCCTTTAGCCTGTCCCCAGGTACCCTGGCTTGCTCCCCAGCCCAAGGCCAGAAGACCTGGAGGGCCCTGGGCAAAGCCTGCAATATATCTTTAACTAAACTCTTCTGAGAGGTTGACTCTGGTGGAGCTGGATTTCGAACTTCACTAATGGACATGAGCAAAATGTGCAGCTCCATATTCCTCCTGCCCTCTTACAGTATCTTCTTTGGTGAGATTATTCAACATATGACTAAAGTTGGTACCTTGGACCATCATGGCCCATTTCCACTAGCCCTTGATAACCACATTCAACTCTCTGTTTCTATAACTCAGGTATTTCAACTAACAATATCATGTGATGATAAAGCTTTTGTCTTCCTCTAACTGAAATATTTTACTTAGCGTGATGGCCCTAAAGGCATATATATTACAAATGGGGGAACCACTTATTTATTCACTGCTGTAGGTATAGTTGCATTGTAATATTTTTAGATCAAATTTGATTTGAGTATAGTTACTTTGCATTGTTGTATTAGTTTCTGCTGTACATCAGTGTGAATCAATTATATGCTTATATAGATCCCTCATGTTGGATTGTCTTCCCTTTTGTGTCACCACAGAGCACTGAGTAGAGTTCCTTGTGCTTTTCTTTCTTATTTTGTTAGTAATTTAAATTGATTTCTTTATTTTAACTGGAGGGTGATTACTATACAACATTGTGATGGTTTTTGCTGTACATCAACCTTAGTGAGCCATAGGTACACATGTGTCCAACACATCCTTAAGCCCACCCCGCATCCCTCCCCACCCTATTCCTCTGGCTTCTTCCAGGTCACTAGCTTTGAATGCCCAGCTTCATGCATATATACACCTGAAGGATGACTTTTCTGCATGAAATTGTACTTGTCTATGTTTCACATATGAAAATATTGGTGCAGTTTTCTACATGAAATATGAAATCTGCATTTCCCTTTTGTAAATCTAGTTGTATATTTTTGGTCATGATACATGGTTTACGGGACATCACACATCTGGATGTCTGTGCATACTTCTTCCTACATGAATATGGAATTGTGTGTATCTCATATAGGACATGGAGAAGGCAAAGGCACCCCACTCCAGTACTCTTGCCTGGAAAATCCCATGGACGGAGGAGCCTGGTAGGCTGCAGTCCATCGGGTCGCTACGAGTCGGACACGACTGAGCGACTTCACTTTCACTTTTCACTTTCACACATTGGAGAAGGAAATGGCAACCCACTCCAGTGTTCTTGCCTTGAGAATCCCAGGGACGGGGGAGCCTGGTGAGCTGCCGTCTATGGGATCGCACAGGGTTGGACACGACTGAAGTGACTTAGCAGCAGCAGCAGCAGCACATAGGAAAGTTTGAGCATACATTTTCCTGCTTATAGTATGGAATTTTATATATTTTCTATATGAAAATCTCCATTAAGATCTTCTGACATGAAGTATGTTCTCAATAGTTCAAATATGAAAGTGTGATGCAAATTTTCACTCATGAAACTTTGTACATTTCAAAAATGAAAATCTAGGTAGATTATCTTACCTGAAATTTGGTATATTTTATACTTCACACAAAGATATTTGGGTGCAGATTTCCTTGATTTACATATGCAATACTCTATCATTTCACATATGAATATATGAGTGCTGTTTTATCTGCACTAAATAGATGTGATTCTCTATAGTTCACATTTGAAAATCTAGGCACAGATGATCCTGCATGATATATGGAATTCACTCTATGAAAATCTGGGAAAAGATTTCCCGATGGAAATACTGACTTCTGTATGTTACATTTGTGAATATCTGTGAGCACATTTTCCTACACAGTATATGGAATTCTCCAGTAAAACGTTTGAATATACGGACATTCATTTTCCTACATTAAATATTAAATTATCTCTACAACACATATGAAAATATTAGCATGGCTTTTGTGGGCATAGATTTTCAAATAATACAGAATTCTGTATGTTTCACGTGTGTCAATCAGTGTGCAGATTTTCTTAAATGAAATACTGAATCACATACATTTTACAGATGATAATTGGAACAATGACTTTTCTGCTATATTGACATATACGATTCTATATATTTCATATATGAAAATCTTAATTAAGATTTTCTGACATGAGTATATAATTTTCTATATTTCACATTATAATAATCAGGGAACAGATTTTCCTACGTGAATTAGGACATCTCTACATTTCACATGGGCTTCCCTAGTAGCTCAGAGGGTAAAACATCTGCCTGCAATGCAGGAGACTTCGGTTTGAACCCTGGGTCGGGAAGATCCCCTGGAGAAGGGAATGGCAACCCACTCCAGTATTCTTGCCTGGAGAATCCCATGGATGGAGGAGCCTGGTAGGCTACAGTCCACGGGGTCACAAAGAGTCAGACATGACTGATCGACTTCCCTACATTTCACATATAGAAATCTGTGAACAGATTTTCATACATGTCATATCAGAGTTTTCACATTTAGTATAAGAAAATCCTGGCCCAGATATTTGTACAAAAATGTGGAAATCTTTATGTTTCATATAAGAAAATATGCGTGCCAATATTCCCATATGAAATATGGAGTACTCTATCTATCATATTTGAAATAGGGCCATCCATTTTCTACATAAATATGAAATATCTATGTATCACAGATGAATATCTCTGATCAAACTTTCCTAGAGGAAGTATTAAAGATTATGGGTAACACATAGAAAAACCTGGGTGCCAATTTTCCCACAAGCAATCTGGAATTCTGAAAATTTAAGATATCTATCGGGGGGGGGGGATAAGATATCTATACAATTCTGTGTACCAATTTTACCTCATAAAATATGGAATTCTGTATATTTCAGTTATGAAAATCACTGTGACATTTTTACTCTATTAAAAATAGAATTCTCTATATGTTACATATGAAAATCACAATGCTGATTTTACTACACAAAATATTGATTTTTTTGTATTTCACTTTATTAAAATCTGTATGCAGAGTTTTTTGCATGAAACATGGAATTCTTTATACTTCCTACATGAAAACCTGGGTGGTGATTTTCTTACATTAAATATGGGATACTCTACATTTCACACATGAAAATCTAGGCATTGGTTTTCTTAAGATATGGAGATCCAATATGATATTGGTAATGCCCCTATTTCACAAGTGAATATATCAGCACCACTATTTCCTCATGAAATATGGAATGCTTTGCATGTCTTATACATATATCAAGACAACGATTTCTGCCATGAAATATGGAATTCCCTATATTCCCTATATCAATATCTAGGTGCTAATGCTCCTTCATGGAAGTTGGACATTGGTATAGTTCACATTTGAATATCAGAATGATTTTCCTATAAGAAATATGGAAATCTCTAGATTTTGTAGGAACCAGTGGTTACTCATGTACTGCCACGTGTTCCCTGTTTGCATTTGTGTCCCTGTCCCTTACACGTGTGTGCTTGTGTTGCATGTGTGTGTGTGTGCGTGCATGGGTCCTGCCCACTGCAGACACAGAAATGAAGGTGACAGAACATGAGATGTGGAGCAACCAGAAGAGGAGACACGGGGCGTTCACAGACTAGGGGAGAGTGGTCCATGCATCTCTGTGATGCCCCTGTCCAGGACAGGAATGAGGAAAGGATGACAGGTGACAACTCTGGACAGTGACTCTGCAAATCTGCAGTTACATCAAGAGGCATAAACAAGCTCACAATTTCTGCTGTGTTGTGTGTTTGTATCAGTAAAGAGTGGTGGGGGGTTTCAGGAGTCACCCAGAGGAAATAAGTCAAGTGATGCGGGGATTTAAAACCACTGTCTGTGGACCCCTCAGTCTGTGGTGTATTGGCTACCATGTGGAAATCCTGGACGAGGCTAGGGCAGGACCCCCGATTTTGAAGAGGCCGGGGTCTTTCAGAAAAAGGAAGAGACTGGAAGGAGGAGGATTGGAATGAGAGCCTGCTTCACTGCAGATTGTTCCACACACGTGAGAAGGAGATCTGGGAAAGTCCTGGCTAGTACTGCCCAGGATCAGCCTGTCAGCCAGCACACTCCCTCTCCAAGTGTGTTATATATTGGCACCATGTGAGACAAATGACATGCTAAGGTAGGCTCTCAGAGTGAATCCCCAGGCATCCTAGGAGAGACAGGGTGTGAGTGTGGAATCCGGACCACATCGGGCTCTCTGCTCAATGGAGGAAATTATCCAGCCACATTGCCCGCCCCCCCCCCACCCTGCTTTCATTGGACACTTTGGGAGAGCACCCAGAGGTTAAAGGTCCTGTGGGACACAGGAGTGTCCTTTTCAGATATGGAAGTGGGAATTCATGGTTTGAATTTCTGGAGGCCAAGGAAATGGCAACTTGCATCTGGGATTTGCCGGATGGAAGACAGGCAATGTGCCTGGAGGCAGGCACTCAGTGAAGCAGAGGCATCAGGTGGCTTGCTGGAGCCCTGGAAGCCGGGGGAGGGAGGGCCCTGGGGGGAGGGGGTGGGACCGAGGTGACTCCCTTCGGGCTAGGGGCCTGTCCCTGGAGCATGACTCCCAGTACCCTCTCTGCCAATGACTGAGATTGTGCCTAGAAGTCTGGGAGTGGTTCACAGCTCCAGCAGCCTAGGGGGCCCGTTAGCCTGGGCAATCTGGCTGGCCTGTGCACCTTGCTCCAGGTGGTTCCCCACCGCATTCTTCAGTCTCAGGGCACCCCCAGAAGGAGGCAGCGATGGCCACTGGGTGACGGCAGCATTTGCATCGGCTGTGCAGGCCACCTACTGTGTCGTCACGTCCAACTCCTTCACAGGTGCACAAGCCCGGGCCACAGCCAGGGCCGCGTCCAGAGCGAGACGCTGCCAGCGGTTGGCAGGAGCACCCAGGGACGCTGGATCTTCTTAGCTGTGAGGCCAAGTCTTCAGGGGACAGAGGCCCTGGGGCCTGCCCTCAAGGTGGGGGCGTCGGGGACCTTGCAGGCACCAGGTGGTGCAAAAAGTAAGGAGGCGGCTCTCTTCAGTGTGGAGGCAAAGAAAGGAAGATGAGGCCCTGGAAGAGAGAGAGATGGAGGGTATTGGGCAAGAGGTCAGGCTGCTGGTGGAAAGACAGCCCGGAGGAGGTGGAGGTGGTGGCAGACGTGGAGCAGGAGCAGTTGTCCTCGCAGGAGCCAGAGGAGAAGCCAGAGGAGCAGAGCCAGGAACGTGCAAGGCCAGGAACCCCGAGTGACCTACCGGACCACACTGGAGGGGCTGGAGTCACTGGCGGCCCTTCAGGCAGTGAGTTTAACTCTGGGAATGTGAAAGACCACAGGGCCTACATTTGGATCAGGTGAAACAACCGTCAGAGGAAGGGTCACATGGCTCAGAGATTTGCCAAGGGCACATGCAGGGAGTGGGGTGGCCGAGGGAACTGGGTGCTGGGGGTGTGGAGGTCCAAAGATACGGCAGAAGCAGAAATCAGGCATGGCCAGAACACCTGTAGGTGTCTAAGCCATTACTTTGGGTGACTCCTTTTGGCCTGCATCTGAAGAGGAGCAGTACCCGGGGGTGGGGATTCTATATCAGAAGTGACCAGAAACATTAAGCCAGAGTAGCATTCCCAGAGGTTTATTATTGTATTTGTGGATAATCCCAGGACATAACAGAGATGGTCCCACTAGTGCAGTGCAGAAGCACAAGGTTTTCCACACCCAAGATGGAGCTGGAAGGGACTGCTGTGTGGTAAGCTATGAGTGCCAGACGACTCCAGACACACCCTTGTAAAGAAAGGGAGCAGGTGAGAGACCCAGGGCTTTCTTGCTAAACACACACAGACACACAGAGACACACACACATACCCACACACAACACACACTTGCCTGCAGACAAGGTGAGCCAAAGGGACTGCAGTTCCTGACGTTCTAAGCAGTGACATGCCACTACTCAGCACACACAGGCCAGTCAGAGATCAGAAGTGGTCAGAAACTGACCCTCCCTTGGCGAATGCAGACACCTTCAGACGCTGAAGACCACAGGGGACCAAGAGCCATGAGCATATCTGATGTTATGGCACTGGCTGGGGACATTGGTGGGGCGGGCAGGCAAGCATGAGTGCCCAGAGTGCTTTCAGATGCCTGTTCCAGTATCCCTGTGATATATTGTTGCTGAACCATGAAAGACGCTGGGATTCTTGGCCTGGAGAGGAGGGGAAGTCTTGATCACTCAGAGATTTTGTGTAATCAAGTTTTATTAAAGTATAAAAGAGGTAGAGAAAGCTTCTGACATAGACATCAGAAGGGGGCAGAAAGAGTGCCCCCCTGCTAGTCTTTAGCAGATACTGTCTGCTAATTAGAGAAAGGAAATATCTCAACCCTAAGAGAGTGGCACCAGGCCTCCCTACCACAACATGCATCTTGAGAAAACATTGGCACAAGTTGAGTCATCCTGGGCCATAAAACAACTGATATGAATCTTGAAAAAAGGCAGGTTTCCAAGCAAATACATAGTCTTATTAACACAGATTAGGAGAAAAATTGTATGAGTAAAACATACTGGTTTATTGAGGCATATTTGGTTCTGAGCCTTGGGTGGAACCAATTTGAAGACAGGCAGTTTAGGGTAAATACATAATTCATTAGCATAGCTTAAGAAAAACATTTTCATAAGAAAAATGCATTGGTTAGCTCAAGGTTTGAAAGTTCAGGTGGAACCAGGTGTTGTCATGACGACACAGAATTGTAAAAGAAACCTCCTTTTAATTTTGTATAGAGAAGGGAAATAAATTCTGACACTTGTAGTTTGTTTTCTCCTGCCGCTTAAGAGAAAGATAAAAAAATCTCTGACACTTGCAGCCTATTTCTTCCATTTGCAGGCCCCTAGGCATTCTGCCTCTTACCCTCTCACTTGTTCCATCCCAGACTAGCTCTGTTGCTTGTAGCTCTACCTGGCACGGAATGTGCTATGACTGGCTTCTTGACCTGTGCTGGACTGTGAACAACGGCCAACTATCCGTCATGATCAGTGAACAAAATGAAGACTTGCTTAGCTACATGATGGATTTGAAGGTCAGTGAGGGAGAATGAGGACAGGTAGGGGAGCTGGGCAGGGAAGTGGGGGATCATCTGATGCGGTGAGAGCACTTGCATGGAGAGGCAGAAGCTGTTGATGCCTGCACCGCAGGCAAGCTGCAGACCCTAGAAACGCACATTTCCCCTCCTCCTGGTCCTGACAGGTGTAGGAACTGAGGCATCTCTGGTCCCGCTAACCGCTGCCAAGTTTCTTTTCGGAGCAAACCCTACTTCAGGAACACAGTGATCATTAAGGAGTACTACCTTGACATCACTGATACAACCTGCCTCCCAGGGTGGTGTGGGTGGGTGGGGAAGGGAGTGGATGCTCCTCCTGCGTGATCCTTCCCTGCCTCCCCTGTCTTCCTCCAGGATATACGCCATGTCACTGCACTCCAGTCCACTGGTTCTGGGTTTATAAAAGGGGAGCTCTAAGCCGCAGGCTGGAAACCAGCAGCCTTAACTTCCTCAACTGGTTGTTGGATCACAACAGCCCGGGATCAAACAGGAAAGCCGAGATGGGGTTGCTCTGGGCCTCTGCAGAATTGGCGAGTTGTGTTGGAGTTCTTCGCTATTCATGAAGTGTTCGGGTCCTTGTGAGCCCCATGCTGACCTCGGTCGTGTTGCCAGCAGATAATCAGCGAAGACCTGTGGGTCGACCTCCTGCAGTATTTCCCAGAGAGGTAGATCTTGCCATGGGAGGTTACTGACAGAAACACAGGCTGTGAAGGGATCAAAGGTGGGCCCTGAAGGGACAGCCATGCAGAGGCTGGGACACTCTCCTTTCCCAAAAGGAGATGCTCAGGCTCATGCAGGCTGGATGTGGAGCCTGGATTCGGGTCATACTGGTAGCAAGTGGCAAGCTGAGAATGGAGGCTTGGGGACTTCGTGTGTCCAAGCATTACTCGAAGAAGCTGTGATTACAAGATGAGAGAGTCCTAGGTGATTCTGATAGAGGCAGGGTGAATCAAGCACCTTTGTCAGAATCATCTTTTCGCAGGTTGGCCACTCCCAGGCCTCCTGCTGCTCACTGAGTTTAAGATTCCCCTGGGTCCTTAAGTCCCGACCTTCCTCTTGGCAAGCACCACCAGTTGGAATGGGTTTCTCTTCACTGTCCCTTGGCACTTTTGTGCTGACTTTGGGGTCTTCTGTGAACTTCCACATCCACCGACTGACCTCTCTGTCACCACCACCATACAGGTAAAACCTGAAATGACTTAAGGCTGGCTGGTGATAATACTGAACATCTGGGGGAAGAAATGGACAGGGATCCCAAAAGGGCAGGACAAGGTGCCTACTGATGTCATCTCCCATATCACTGGACTCAGGCATCTTCAGCTACTGAAACACCTGTGTTCCCTGTTTGTGTTTGTGTCACTGTGCCTTCCTTGTGTGTGTTTACACAGGTATGTTTGTGTCACCTGTGTTTGCATCTGTTTCTGTGTGTGTGTATGTGTTTGGCCCACATCAGATGTAGAGATGAAGGTGACAGAACATGAGACTTGGAGGAACAAAAAGAGGAGGCACGAGACATCCACAGGCTTGGGGAGACTGGTCAATGTATCTCTGGGGCACCCCTGTCCAAAACAGGAACGAGGAAAGGATGGCCAGTGACATCTCTGGACAGTAGTTCCACAAATCTACAATTGCATCAAGAGACATACACAAGCTCACAGTTTCTGCTGTGTTGACCCGTTTTTTACTACCAGCCTTTTTCCATGACTGATCTCCTTAACTGGAAACAGCACACCCCCTCACGTTCTGAAAAGCCCCAAGAAGTGATTGGTGTCTTATAATCCATCTTTCAGACCCACCGCCTGACCTGTGGAGATTGCCTGTAGCATCTGCTCACTCTGTTCAATACAAAGGAACGCCAATGAGTCATGACAAAGGTAGAAAATGGCTCCAGGATAATACCCCAGGGGCCCAATTAGATGTGGAGAACCGGGCTTGGGAGAACTTCCCAGAGGAAGAGCCTCGCTGGTACCCCAATACTCAGGGGGGAAGCAACCAGTTGGAGAGATATTCAGAGGCCCTTCCCCCTACAGGGTGTAAAAGACGGGTCTAAGAAGCCTGCTAACATGGCTAAGACCACTGAGATGCTACATGAACCAGATGAAAGCCTGGCTGATTTCTGCAATAGGCTGTGTGAGGCCTTCTGGGTTTTCACCCCTTTTGATCCTGAAACACCTGAAAGTCAACAGATGATAACAGGCCCCATTGGACATCTGAAAAAAAAAATTACAGTAGTTAGAAGGGTTTGCAGGTAAAATGCCACAGAATTGCTTTGCCAACAAAGTGTTTGTCAATCACAACCAAATAGCAAAAAATGGATGAAGCAAAAAGTCCCACCCTTGGCAGCTGGTCTGCCAAAGCGTGCACTCATGGTGGGACTACACCATAAGGCAAGGGGCCCAGATCTGAAAAGGACAATTCCCCTCAGCCACGATCAGTGTGCCTATTACAAGGAAAAGGGACACTGGAAAAATGAGTGCCCCAGGCGCCCTGAGAAGAAAACCAAAGCAGCAGGCCCACAGAGCCGGTATCAACCCGAGCCACCCAGCACTAGTCTGATCGGGCTAGCTCAAGCAGAAACCAACTAGAGGGGACTGGAATCTCTCCAACTGGGTCCCCAAGAGGCCATGGTCAGAATTCAAGGAGGGGGCCATCCAGTGGACTTTATGGTGGACACTGGCGCTGAGCATTCTGTAGTCACCCAGGAGATAGTCCCCTTATCGGGAAAAGAAACTGCCATCATCGTGGGCACAAGCACCCAGACCTGCAGGCCATTTTGCAGTCCTTGACAATGCCAACTGAAGGGCCACAAGGTAGAGCATGAATTCCTCTATCTGCCCTATTTGCCCTATTTGCTTGATGGGAAGAGACCTGCTTGCTATGATGGGGGCCCAGATTTCCTTTTCTCCTGATGGGTAACCTCACCTAAAGCTAGCAGGCCCACCCTCCTCCTTGATTATGACTCTTGCCATAAGGTGAGAAGAAGAATGGTGCCTGCATTTCTTCCTTCCAGGAGAAGGGACCATTCCTCCTCAATCAGAGACAGTATCCACCAGTTTGGGCTGATGAAAGTGCTCCGGGTCTGGCAAAACCCCTTGCTCCCATCCTGATTGATCTGAAACCAGGAGCTCAGCCTGTAAAACTACAACAGTATCAGATTCCCCGTAGGCCTGGCTGGGAATCCAGGCTCATTTAGACAGACTACTCCAACACAGACTTCTGATGAAATGCCAGTCACCCTGGAACACCCCACTACTACCTGTGAAGAAGCCAGGGAGGCCTGACTACCATCTGGATCAGGACTTAAGAGCTGTAAATGAGGCAAAAATTACTCTGCACCCAGCAGTGCCTAAACTGTACACCCTACTAGGACTGATCCCTTCCACAGCTGAATGGTTTACTTGTTCGCATTTGAAAGATGCCTTTTTCTACCTCCAGCTTGCACCTGTCAGCCAACCACTATTTGCCCCTGAATGGGAAAACCCACACATGGGAAACAAGGACCAGCTCTCTTGGACGAGACTTCCTCAGGGTTTCAAGAACTCCCCTACTCTCTTCAGTGGAGCTTTGGCCACTGAGTTCGTGAATTTTCCTGGACAGGAGTTAGACTGTGTCCTGCTGAAAGAGGTCATTGAGCACAACACAGGTTCAATGACTAGAAGGAACAAAGGCCCTCGTCTTCTTGTTAATGGAAGCTGGGTACCGGGTATCAAAGAAAAATGTACAAATCTGTAAAAGACAAGTCAAATATGTAGGTTTTAACATCATTTGGGACAGCTAGTGCTGGGAACTGAAAGAAAACAAGCAGTTTGCACCAACCCTCTCCCTACCACTCACCAGAAGGTCCATGAACTCCTGGGAGTAGCAGGATTCTGCAGGATATGGTTCCCTGGATATTCAGACCTGGCCAGACCCGTATATGAGGCCCTGAAAGGAGAGGAAAAGGCTCCCCTTGAATGCCAAGAGGTGGCATTTCAAACAATTAAGGCCAAAGTCTCCAATGCCTCAGGCCTAGAGCTTCCCAGTGTAACCGAAGAGTTCAATCTCTGTGTTCAAGAAAAGTACAAAATGGCCTTGGGAGTCTTGACCCAAAAATTCAGGCCTTGGCAAAGACCGGTGGCTTACTTGTCTAAATAGATGGCCTCCCTACCTCTGAGCAGTAGCAGACACTACCTTGCTAGTGAGGGAGGCTACAAATTAATGTTGGGGCAAAACTAAATGTTAAGTTCACACACCGAGTTATAACCCTGATGGATAGCAGAGGCCACCATTTGCTCACACATGCATGGATGACTCAGTATCAAGAGTTACTATGTGAACATCCACAGGTAAAACTGGAAGTTGTATGAACTCTAAAACCAGCTAGCTTCCTACCAAAAGAAGCAGGGCCCTTGGAACATGATTGCTTGGAATTACTAGATGAAGTATTTTCTAATAGACCAGACCTGACTGACAAGCCACTCCACAACCCAGACCTGGTCCTATATGCTGATGGTAGCAGCTTCATGGAAAACAGAAAGAAGATGGCTGGGTATGCTGTAGTGTCTGACTCTGAAGTGGAGGAAGGAGAGGCACTTCCTCAAGGATGGTCAGTGCAGAGAGTGGAGTTACGGGCATTAATCAGGGCACTAGAACTCAGCTGAGAGCAGCAAGTCAATACCTATACAGACTTGCGGTATGCTTTTGCTACTCTACATGTCCACTGAGCCTTGTAGAAGGAAAGAGAACTCCTTACAGCAGAAGGGAAAGGGATCAAAACCTAAGTCGAAATCCTGAAACTTCTGGAAGTATTATGGGAACCAAAGGAAGTGGCAGCTGTCCACTGCAAAGGCCAACAGAAGGGAGGTGATGGGTGGCCAAAGGGAACCGTCACGCTGATGCAGCCACCAAAGAGGCTGCCCAGCGGCAGCTGCCAGACAGATCAAAAGTTCTGTGAGCCCTAGAGATACCAGCTGCCCCCAGGTACTCTCCCGAGGAGGAAAAGTGGATAAAAAAGGAAGCAGAAACCAAAGCCAAGATGGGATAGTGGCTCACACAAGACCACGAGTCTGCGTTCTGGAACAACTTGCCTACAAGCTGGTGCACCAGCAACATGAACTGACCCATATGTGCAAGACTGCCTTAGAGACTTTGCTAGGCCCATACTATCTCATTGCTCACTTCCCCACACTCTGTTCTTCTGTCTCCCAGTGATATGTAACCTGTTTACAAAAAAATGCTCACCAGGGGCCTAGTAGGTCGGCAGGGACACATTGTGGACTATCCCCCATTGAGGATATGGAAGCAGGTTTCACTGAAATCACCCCAAATCAAGGATTTAGATACCTTGTAGTTTTTATCTCCACCTTTTCAGGCTGAGTGGAAGCGTTTCCTACCCGAACTGAAAAAGCAAGACAAGTAACCAAGGCACTCCTGAAAGACGTTGTCCCCAGATATGCCATGCCTCTGACCATAGGGTCAGAAAAAGGACCGGAATTTGTAGCTGATGCAGAACAACAGGTGGCAAAGCCTTTGAAAACCCAGTGGAAATTGCATACTGCCTACCATCCCCAGAGCTCAGGGAAAGTGGAACGCGTGAATTGAACCCTCAGACAGACCCTAGGAAGACTATGTTAGGAGACCAGCTTATCTTGGGTAGGCATGTTGCCTGTGGCCCTCTTAAAAAGTGAGGTGTTTACCCCGGGCAGAGAGAGGGTTTTTGCCATTTGAAATCCTGTATGGACGACCACCACCGATAGTCAACTTAAGGGGAGACACCAGAGAACTGGGGAACTTGGACTTATATAGGCAGCTATAAGGGTTAGGACACAAAATCTCTCAAATATATACATGGATAATTGATAGAATACCCATTTCCTTAGGCATAACACTACATCCTCACCAACCAGGAGACCGAGTATGGGTAAAGGATTGCAAAAAGAGCCTTTAAAACCCATGTGGAAAGGGCCCTATTCTGTAATCTTAACTACCCCCACTGATCTCAAGGTGGCAGGAACAGATGCTTGGATCCATTACTCGAGTCAAACCTGCAAGTCTGACTGATAGCCAAGAGAAGTGGGAAACGACCCTTAGTCTGGAGGAAGCCCTGTGCCTGACCTTGCGAAGGAAACAAGCACCCCAAAGCCCTGCTCTGGCCCCCCTGGAAGTTGCTCAATAAATGCACGGCTGAAGTTTGAGGAATGAATAGGACCAACAAAAGGCAGATGTATTCGTTATTAATTGGTCTGGGACTCCCCCTATTCATCTTCTTTGGAATAGGGCTTTACTCTTTCCCCAAGAGTGGACTTGTATCCAAAAACTCTCTCGCTGCTTTGCTTATTTCTTCATAGTTCATGTTTTTTGGAGTCTCCTGCTACTGTGATCAACTTAAATATGAAAACAGCGTATTTTTGCCTTACAGTTCTGTTAAGTTGTAAAATCCCTTCCTCATCTGAGAGTTAGGATGATTGTTCTGAATGTATGGAGTCTTTCTACCATGAGGGTAAATGGGACCAAGGATTCACTGACTATACATACAAACCAATAGCATGTTATAGTTCAGCTTTCCCATGCACTAGGGAAGGGAAGCATTACTGGGAGGGAGAAATTAGAGCCCACAGTATGAATGGCCTAACGTGCTATGGCACTCCAAGACAGATGACCTGCTGGACTCGATAGACTCATTTTGGGATGTCAGATGTAGGGGGGGGGGGGAGGGGGCAAGACCAGGCTAAGAAAGAACCAGACCAAGAGGTGGTCAACCGGTTAAAGGACCAAGTAACCAAGCCAGACCAATTGGCATTAGGTCCAAAGACGAGGTCCTCTGGAATGTACAACCAGCTTCAAGCCTCCCTCAAAGGTAAGTTAGAAATGCCCACTATTGGAAATAATCCTTTTATCCATCTAGCCAAGGAGATGACCCCAGAATTAAATGTCACTAGCTGCTGGGTTTGTGGAGGGGCTCTGATGTGTAAAACATGGCCCTGGAAGTATACTGCATTAGATGCCTTTCTGCTATTCCAATGGAATCGAACAACTAGCAGGTGGGCAGGGGTGCTATTCAGAGTTGGACCCTGTCCACGGAAACAGTAGGCAAAGAATGCCTAAGCCGAGAAGGGATAAATTATACCTGGGTCAGAGAAAACAAAATACAGAAGAGCCCTGGTCTATAATGACACCTGCAAGATACTTTCGTGGAGGCCAGGGACCCCAACCTGGTATTGGGCTCCCCAAAAAGGAGGGAATGGAAATCACACTTGCACCCCCTTCAACTCCACTTCTGGGATTCTAGAGCAAAAGTGTACAGGAAATCAACCTGATACTAATCCCTTTCTTGCAATCCCAGGCATTAGCCCATATTGGAAGCATCTTTCCTTCACAAACCCAGACTTATGGCAGCCCCGAGGTGTTCCCAATTTGTGACAACCTGAGTCATAGAGAAAAATGATTCCTTGAGCTAGGAGGAAAACAAAATTGGGGCAAAGATGAGTGTCCCCCCAACAGATAATCCAGTATTATGGTCTGGCCACATAGGCACAAGACGGGAGTTGGGGATACAGGACTCCCATTTTCATCCTCAACCAAATAAATCGACTGCAGGTGGTACTTGAGATTATAACTAATGAAATCGCAACTGTGCTGGAACTGTTGGCACAGCAACAATCCCAGATGAGGACTGCCATCTATCAAAATAGAATAGTGGAGGAAGGAGAAGCTTGTGGGAAATTCTACCAAACTGACTGCTGTATCCAAATAGGTGTCAATGGAAAAGTTCTGACAGACATAACTAAAAATATCAGGAAGATTGCCCATGTTCTGGTTCAGACAATGTTTCTGCTTAAAACAATAACTGGGATTGTCATAGTCATACTCACCAACGTCTGCTTATTTCCTGCTTCATACCCGTCCTAATAAAAAAACGTAACAGGGTTCATTCATAGAAACAGTTGCTGAACGGAGAACAGCCACCTAGTTGTTGCTTTTAAAGGGCTACCAGCCAGTTCTGAATGATGATGTCCTCTGATAGCTGCAGATGCACCCAAAACATCAAGAGGGGGAATGAGGTAGAAACCAGTCAAAGCCCCCAGTTAAAGTAACAACCTTTTGCTTTCCCTTCCTTCATCTGTGTTAACAGCTGCTGCTCATCAATCACCCCTTCTGCATCTGATCTCTTGCTTGTTGGTTACCTCCTTGGGAACTAGGGCTACCTGGGGAAGGGAGTGATCTGAGCCATTCGAGCAGGAAATTTACGGTGTATAAAACATACCCAGAACAAAGGCGGGACACTCAGTCTTTGGAAGCGACTCCACTGAGCCCACACCGCTGCTGAATATACCTGGCTGTTCTGCATCTTTGAGTGCCACTTGTCTCTTTCTGATGCCACGGATTCTATAATAACACTACTATGTCAACCATCCAACTCATGGCCTAATTTCCCATGGCTTTAAACAGTCTTCAGAAACTTGGCTTGTCTGTGCTTTTGCATTCTATCTGCCTTTTCGTTTGAGAGACTTTTGTATGGCAGGAGGAATTACCATCTTTAGTGGTAGGAAGTCATTTAGCACAACTGGTACAGCTGGAAAAGTGAGAGAAAAGTCCTAATACAAAAATGTAACATCAAAGTTAGTGCTATCTTCCGGTTGTATAAGTAGAGAAGTATTCAATGAGAAAGAAAATGAAATCCCAGATAGATGGTTATCTCGTTATGATCTCGAAATTGAAATATGCTTAAGAGAACAGTCTATATATAGGTGAATCCCGGCTCCAACTCTATTAAGTATTCACACTGTTTGAACAAGTGTGACCGGGCAAGTCTCCTTTAAGTAACTGCCCCCTTCCCACAAATAATATCTCCTGAATGTCTAAGCTGTTACACTGCAGTCGGTCTAGTCTAGTATGCTGAAGCATTAAGATTGTCAAAGCTCATTGAGGTCAGAGACCACATTGTTTATTACATTTTGAAATATGTCCCCAAAGCTTGCAGGCAGATCTGGAGCAGCTCCCACCACCCCCAAAAAGCCATATCCTAGCTCTTAAATCTCCCCTTCATTCTCTGGTCCATCTTTCCTCCATCTTTTCATCAACCTGTGTTCACTGCCCTGGAAAGATGCCCTGTTCTTGCAGTCTTCATCATCTGCCCATTGTCCATATTTTGAACTGTCTGCTGATTGAATGAAATCATTTGAGGAATGGAAATTAGAGGCTGCAGACAGGCTTGCATTGGAACTTCTTTATGAAGTTCCACAGAGGGACCCTGCACTGCCTTGTGGATGAGTTGAATATTAATAGTAATTTGAATCCTATAGACTGGATCATCTGGAAGATGAATAGCTTCCCTCTGAAACTGGCATAAAAGACTTTTACGTGACTTCACTCTCAGTGTACATCTTCTCCTCAATATCCTGTACCTGGTACTCTAACATACAAATATTCTCAGTTGATCATGCATTTGGCCTAATGTGCTACAGTACCAAGTCTGTCTTTTAGGCTTGGCTAAGATGGATGTCGAGAGATCTTGTTGGCACAATTTCTCAAGTTCATAGAGGACTTAAAGTCTGCACTGTTTAAGAGCAGAACTTGTGACATATCGCTGGCATGGCTGCAGGTGTTAATGCTGAGGTTGCCTGGAACTGTGGTTTTGCTGCTTGTACAGCCCTTGTTGGGATTGAGGACCCCGTACATCTCCGTGGGTTGGGGACCTTCAGTTGGACTGGATTGCATTCCTTTTTTTTTTTTTTTTTCAGATATGGACTTTGCAAGTAGGAATGGTGGTCTCTTGGGGTTCTCAGGAAATCAGAGGACTGGTCATAAGAGTGGCGGCCACAGACTACACATTCTACCATGGAGAGGGTAACACTAACATACCTCGAAAACTCTCTGGGGGAAAAGCCCAGGTGGTTTCACCACTTGGGGAGGGCTTGTGATCCTCTAGGCTTCCCCATGGCTATTACAGCCTAGTGTCTTGTTTAGGGGAGATTTAGGGAGGCATGCTTGCTACAACATCACGACTCTGTGACATTACTAAAGCAATAGGCAAAATGCCTTGGTCACTTCTCTCTTACAGATGAAAGGAGAGGACTGTATTTTACGAGGCGGGGCTGCCTTCATGATAGGCTTATTGTCTTCTATCACTTACTGTAAATGATGCTCACTCTAGTACTTCCTAGGCAACTTTACCCACGAAATAGGAACAAGTTGTAGCCTAGTTGAATCTCTAAAGACACAGTGAAAACTCTCAGGGCGAGTTAAGTATCTGTGAGGATCATCAGTTTACATGTTAGAGATTTCCTTACCAGTTTCCTTTCCATGAGAACCTAGGAAAGAAAAGGAGGCCTCATTTGAAACTGAAAACCTCTTTTCAAGAGGAAGTGGGTGTATTAGTTTTCTAGGGTTGCCAGAACAATGAGAATCATACCAGGTAGTTTAAAAAGATGTTTTCTCAAGCTTCTGGGGATAAAATCAATAACCAAAGGGTCAGGAGATTTGTTCTGTTCTGGACTGCGTCAGTCCAGAATTTTCTGGCTTTGTCTTCACACAGTAATGTCTCTGTGTTTTCTGTGACTGATCTCCTTTTCTTATAAAGAATCAGTGGTATTAACACAACTACCTATTTAGAGGCCCTATTTCCAAACAGGGTCAGAAGAAATGACAATACTCGCATTTTGACTAAATATAATGTACAGAGAGTTATGTCTTCAGCATACAAATTTTGAGAGAATACCATTTATTCATAATATTGATTTTCTTCTCTCAACTTGGTACTGCTATATATCCATCTGTCTCCCAAAGATCACCCCACTAAACAGGTCGCTCAAACCCAGAAAGCAGCTGCTTAAGAAAAGATGGGTTACTTGGTAATGATACAGATGAAAACAAAATTCAAAATTTCTTATCAATCTAGAAATCCTCTCCACAAAGACATAGTGGATGAAAAACATTTCTATTATTGAATAAGTATTAAACCATAATGTGATGCACATGATAAGCAAACTACAAAAAGACTGCAAAGAGAAAAGAGATATTTTAAATAGGTATCCTAGCAAACTGTCGACTAAGCTAAAGCCTTTGACTGTGTGGGTCACAACAAACTGTGGCAAATTCTTAGAGATGGAAATACCAGACCAGCTTACCTGCCTCCTGAGACATCTGTGTGAAAGTTAAGAAGCAATAGTTAGAACCAAACATGGAACAACGGACTGGTTCAAATTGGGAAAGGAGTACGTCAAGCCTGAATATTGTCATCTTGATTATTTAACGTATATGCAGATTCAGTTCAGTTCAGTTCAGTTGCACAGTCATGTCCGACTCTTTGTGACCCCATGAATCGCAGCACACCAGGCCTCCCTGTCCATCACAAACTCACGGAGTTCACTCAAACTCATGTCCCTCGAGTCGGTGATGCCATCCAGCCATCTCATCCTCTGTCGTCCCCTTCTCCTCCTGCCCCCAATCCCTCCCAGCATCAGGGTCTTTTCCAATGAGTCAATTCTTCGCAAGAGGTGGCCAAAGTATTGGAGTTTCAGCTTCAGCATCAGTCCTTCCAATGAACACCCAGGACTGATCTCCGTTAGGATGGACTGGTTGGATCTCCTTGCAGTCCAAGGGACTCTCAAGAGCCTTCTCCAACACCACAGGTGAAAAGCATCGATTTCTCAGCACTCAGATTTCTTTACAGTGCAACTCTCACATCCATACATGACCACTGGAAAAACCATATCCTTGACCAGACAGACCTTTGTTGGCAAAGTAATGTCTTTGCTTTTTAATATGCTATCTAGGTTGGTCATCACTTTCCTTCCAAGGAGTAACAGCCTTTTAATTTCATGGCTGCGATCACCATCTACAGTGATTTTGGAGCCAAAAAAAATAAAATAAAATAAAGTCTGACACTGTTTCCACTGTCTCCCCATCTATTTCCCATGCAGTGATGAGACGAGATGCCATGATCTTAGTTTCCTGAATGTAGAGCTTTAAGCCAACTTTTTCACTCTCCTCTTTCACTTTCATCAGGAGGCTTTTTTAGTTCACCTTCAAATTCTGCCATAAGGGTGATGTCATCTGCATATCTGAGGTTATTGATATTTCCCTCGGCAATCTTGATTCCAGCTTGTGCTTCTTCCAGCCCAGCGTTTCTCATGATGTACTCTGCATATAAGTTAAATAATCAGGGTGACAATATACAGCCTTGACGTACTCCTTTTCCTATTTGGAACCAGTCTGTTGTTCCATGTCCAGTTCTAACTGTTGCTTCCTGACCTGCATATAGGTTTCTCAAGAGGCAGTTCAGGTGGTCTGGTATTCCCATCTCCTTCAGAATTTTCCACAGTTTATTGTGATCCACACAGTCAAAGGCTTTTGCATAGTCAATAAAAGAGAAAGAGATGTTTTTCTGGAACTCTCTTGCTTTTTCGATGATCCAGTGGATATTGGCAATTTGATCCCTGGTTCCTCTGCCTTTTCTAAAACCAGCTTGAACATCTGGAAGTTCTCGGTTCATGTATTGTTGAAGGCTGGCTTGGAGAATTTTGAGCATTACTTTATAGCGTGTGAGCTGATTGCAATCATGCGGTAGTTTGAGCATTCTTTGACATTGCCTTTCTTTGGGATTGGAATGAAAACTGACCATTTCCAGTCATCTGGCCACTGCTGAGTTTTCCAAGTTTGCTGGGATATTAAGTGCAGCACTTTCACAGCATCATTTTTCAGGATTTGAAATAGCTCAACTGGAATTCCATCACCTCCACTAGCTTTGTTCATAGTGATGCTTCCTAAAACCCACTTGACTTCACATTCCAGGATGTTTGGCTCTAGGTGAGTGATCACAGCATCATGATTATCTGGGTCGTGAAGATCTTTTTTGTACAGTTCTTTTGTGTATACTTGCTACCTCTTCTTAATATCTTCTGCTTCTGTTACGTCCCTACCATTTCTGTCCTTTATTAAGCCCATCGTCACATGAAATATTCCCTTGGTATCTCTAATTTTCTTGAAGAAATCTCTAGTCTTTCCCATTCTGTTGTTTTCCTCTATTTCTTTGCATTGATCGCTGAGGAAGGCTTTCTTATCTCTCCTGGCTATTCTTTGGAACTCTGCATTCAAATGGGTATATCTTTCCTTTTCTCCTTTGCTTTTCGCTTCTCTTCTTTCACAGCTATTTGTAAGGCTTCCTCAGACAACCATTTTGCCTTTTTGCATTTCTTTTCCATGGGGATGATCTTGATCCCTGTCTCCTGCACAATGTCACGAACCTCCGTCCATAGCTCATCAGGCTCTCTATCAGATCTAGTCCCTTAAATCTTTCACTGTATAGTCATATGGGATTTGATTTAGGTCATGCCTGAATGGTCTAGTGGTTTTCCCTTCTTTCTTCAATATAAGTCTGAATTTGGCAATAAGTAGTTCATGATATGAGCCACAGTCAGCTCCCAGTCTTGTTTTTGTAGACTGTATAGAGCTTCTCCATATTTGGCTGCAAAGAATATAATCAATCTGATTTCAGTGACGACCATCTGGTGATGTCCATGTGTAGAGTCTTCTCTTGTGTTGTTGGAAGAGGGTGTTTGCTATGACCAGTGCATTCTCTTGGCAAAACTCTATTAGCCTTTGCCCTGCTTCATCCCATGCTCCAAGGCCAAATTTGTCTGTTACTCCAGATGTTTCTTGACTTCCTACTTTTGCATTCCAGTCCCCTATAATGAGGACATCTTTTTTGGGTGTTAGTTCTAAAAGATCTTGTAGGTCTTCATTGAACTGATCAACTTCAGCTTCTTCAGTGTTACTGGTTGGGGTATAGGCTTGGATTACTGTGATATTGAATGGTTTGCCTTGGAAACGAACAGAGATCATTCTGTCGTTTTTGAGATTGCACCCAAGCACTGCATTTCAGACTCTTTTGTTGATCATCATGGCTACTCCATTTCTTCTAAGGGATTCCTGCCCACAGTAGTAGATATAATGGTCATCTGAGTTAAATTCACACATTCCAGTCCATTTTAGTTCACTAATTCCTAGAATGTTGACATTCACTCTTGCCATCTCCTGTTTGACCACTTCCAATTTGCCTTGATTCATGGACCTAACATTCTAGGTTCCTATGCAATATTGCTCTTTAGAGCATCGGACCTTGCTTCTATCACCAGTCACATCCACAACTGGGTATTGTTTTTGCTTTGCATCCCTTCATTCTTTCTGGAGTTATTTCTCCACTGATTTCCATTAGCATATTGGGCACCTACCGACCTGGGGAGTTCCTCTTTCAGTATCCTGTCAATTTGCCTTTTCCTACTGTTCATAGGGTTCTCAAGGCAAGAATTCTGAAGTGCTTTGCCATTCCCTTCTCCAGTGGGCCACATTCTGTCAGACCTCTCCACCATGACCCGACCGTCTTGAGTGGCCCCACATGGCATGGCTTAGTTTCACTGAGTTAGACCTGCTTCACTGAGTTTTCCTGCTTAAAATATGGAATTCTCTATATTTCATATAGGAAAGCCTGAATGATGACTTTCCTACAGGAAATATGTAACTTTCTATATTTCATACATGAAAATATGGGTGCAGATTTTTCTACATGAAGCATGAAATCTGTATTTCATGTTTGAAAATCTAGCTGTATATGTTTCGTCATGACATATGGAATATTCCATGTTTCACATATGGATATATGTTCACATATTTACCTGCATGAATAGGGAATCCTGTATTATTCACATATGAATATTTGAGCATACATTTTCCTGCTGAATTACGAAATTCTACTTTCATAAATGAATTTCTCAATTAAATTTTCTGACAAGAGATATGCAATCCTCTATAGTTCAAACACTCATTCCAGAAGGAAATATTCATTCCAGAAATACAAAATTTGTACATTTCACAAATAAAAATCTTGATAGAGGTTGTCTTACATGATGTGTGGTACTCTTTATATTTCATATAAAAGATCTGTATGTCCTTGATTTAAATATAGACTAATCTATATTTCACATATGAAAATATGGGCATTGTGTGTTCTACAATATATGTATTTCTTTATATTTTACAAATGAATTGTTGAATTTTTCATATTACATTTATAAATATTGGTTGCACACTTTCCTACATGGTATATGGAATTTTCTGTGTTTATCACTTGAAAATATAGACATTCATTTTTCTACACCAAATACAAAATTCCTTAAACTTGACATATTAAAATATTAGCATGGGTTTTGTAGGCATAGATTCTGAATTGTGAATGAGGAATTTTGTGTTTTGCATGTGGACATCACATTGGAAGTTTTCCTAAATGAAATATGAACTTCTGTATATTTTACAGATGATAATTGGAGGAAAGGTGTTTCTGCTATACAGATACATGGGATTCTGTACTTTACATATATGGAAATCTTAACTAAGATTTTATTGCATAAATATGTAACTGTCTATATTTCACATTATACAACACTGGGAAAAATTATACCTACATGAAATATGAAATCTCTACTTTTCACATATATTAATAAGTGAACAGATTTTCATACATGATGTAAGATATTTTTCAAGTTTCATATAAGGAAATCCCATCCCAGATATTCATACAAAAAAATACTGACCTCTATATTTCATATATGAAAATATGGTTGCCAATTTTCCCAGATGAAATGGGAATTCTCTATATATCACATTTGAAACCTGGCCACCCATTTACCACAAAATATGGAATATATGAAAATCTCTGCTCAAAGTTTCCTCTAGGAAATACTGAACATTATGTATGTAACACATGAAAACCTGGGTGCTAATTTACCCATGTGCAATCCGGAATTATGTATATTTTGGATATCAAAATCTGTGCACCGATTTTACCACCTAAAATAAATAATTTTGCATATTTCTTTTTTTTCTTTATTTTTTATTAGTTGGAGGCTAATCACTTTACAATATTGTAGTGGATTTTGCCAAACATTGACATGAATCAGCCATGGATTTTCATATATGAAAATCAGGGTGAAATTTTACTCAGTTAAAAATGGAATTCTCTATATTTTACATATGAAAATGTCAGTGCTGAATTTACATCATGAAATATTGAATTTTGTATTTCACTTTATGAAAATCTGTATGCTGAATTTCTTACATGAAATATCATATTTTCTGTACTTCATATATGAAAATCTGGGTGGTGATCCTTACATCAAATATAGAAATCTCTATATTTCACAGATGAAAACCATGGCTTTGGTTTTCTTCAGATATGGAGCACCAATGTGGCATCAGAATTATCTCTATTTCACAAACAAAAATACGTGCACCACTGTTTTTTCATGAAATATGGAGTTCTTTGTATTTCTTATATCAAAATCTAGGCTTGAACACTCTTTCATGGACGTTGGACTTCTGTATTGTTCACATTTGAAGATCAGAATGGAGATTTTCCTGTAAGAAATATGAAATCACTGTATTTCGTATGAACCACTAGTTCCTCAGGTACTGACACATTTGTTCCCTGTTTGTGTCCCTGTGCCTTGCACATGCATGTGTACAGGTGTGTGCTTGTATCACCTGTGTTTGTGTGTGTGTGCATGAGCCCAGTCCCCAGCTGACATGGAGATGAAGGCAAAAGAACATGAGATGTCTACAAACGAGTAGAGGAGGCAGGAGATGTCCACAGACTAGGGGAGACTGGTCCACGCATCTGTGCGGTGCCCCTTCCAGGACAAGAATGAGCAAAGGATGGCCTGTGACAACTCTGGGTAGTGAGTCCACAAATCTGCAATTACCTCAGGAGACAAAGACACGCTCACAATTTCTGCTGTGCTGTTGCATGTGTTTGTATCTGTAAAAGGGGTTGGAGGGTTTGCAGAGTCACCCAGCATAAATCAAGTGGTATGGGGTTCTAAAATCATTACCTGTGGACCCCTCAGTCTGTGGGGGCACTGGCCCTGATTAAAACTCTTCAAGAAATGGGCACAGAAGGAACCTACCTCAACATAGTAAAGGCCACATATATTAAGCCCACAGCAAATATTATTCTCAAAGGTGAAAAACTGAAAGCATTCCGCCTAAGATCAGAAACAAGACAAGGGTGTCCACTTTCACCACTATTATTCAGACTAGTTTTTGAAGTCCTAGCTACAACAGTCAGAGAAGAAAAAGAAAGAAAAGGAATCCAGATCAGAAAAGAAGTATATCACTCAGTGTTTGCAGATGATGGGATGTTGTACATAGAAAACCATGATACTATCAGAAAATTACTAGAGCTAATCAGTGAATTTAGCAAAGTCACAGGATACAAAATCAATACATAGAAATCATTTGCATTGCTATATACTAACAATGAAAAATCAGAAAGAGAAATTAAGGAATCAATTCCATTCACCACTGCAACAAAAAGAATAAAACATCTAGGAACAAACTTACCTAAGGAGATAAAAGAACTGTATACAGAAAATTATAATTTGATGAAAGACATCAAAGATGACATAAACAGATGGAGAGATATTCCAGGTTCCTAGGTAGGAAAAATCAATATTGTGAAAATGACTATAGTACCAAATGCAATTTACAGATTCAGTGCAGTTCAGTTCAGTTGCTCAGTTGTGTCCGACTCTTTGTGACCCCATGAATCACAGCACACCAGGCCTCCCTGTCCATCACCAACTCCTGGAGTCTACCCAAACCCATGTCTATCGAGTCGGTGATGCCATCCAGCCATCTCATCCTCTGTCGTCCCCTTCTCCTCCTGACCCCAATCCTTCCCAGCATTAGGGTCTTTTCCAATGAGTCAACTCTTCGCATGAGGTGGCCAAAGTATTGGAGTTTCAGCTTCAGTGTGATCCCTATCAAATTACTAATGGCGTTTTTCATAGAACTAGAACAAAAAATGTCACAGTTCATATGGAAACACAAAAGATCCTGAATAGGCAAAGTAATCTTGAGAAACAAGACTGTAGCTGGAGGAATCAACTTACCTGATTTCAGGTTATACTACAAAGTTACATTCAAGACAATACGTTACAGGCAAAAAAACGGAAGTATAGGCCAATGGAACAAGACAGAAAGCCCAGAGGAAAACCCACACACATGGACACCTTATCTTTGACTTAGGAGGCAAGAAAATACAGTGGGAACAAGACATCACTTTCAATAAGGGGTGTTGGAAGAACTGCACAACTAAGTGCAAAAGAATGAAATTAGAACACTTCCTAACATCATACACAAAGATAAACTCAAAATGGACTACCAAAATGTAAGACCAGAAACTATAAAACTCTTGGAAGAAAACATAGGCAGAACACTGTATGACATAAATCATAGTAAGATCCTCTACGACAAACCTCCCAGAATAAAGGAAATAAAAACAAAAATAAATAAGTGGGCACTATTTAAATTTAAAAGTTTTTACATAGCAAATGAAACTATAAACAAAGTGAAAAGACCACCCTCAGAATGGGAGAAAATAATAGCAACTGAAACAACTGACAAAGTATTAATTTCCAAAACAGAAACAGCTCATACAAGTCAATACCAGAGAAACAACCAACCCAGTCAAAAAGTGGGAAAAAGTCCTAAACAGATATTTCTCCACAGAAGACGTACAGATGACTAATAAGCACATGAAGAGATGCTCGCTATCACTCATTTTTAGAGTGTTCGTCGCTCAGTTGTGCCCAACTCTTTGCAACCTCATGGACTGCAGCCTGTCAGGTTCCTCTGTCCATGGAATTTTCCAGGCAAGAATACTGGAGTGGGTTGCCATTTCCTTCTCCAGGGGATCTTCACGACCCAGGGATTGAACCCAGGTCTCCTGCACTGCAGGAAGACTCTCTGAGGCACCAGGGAAGCTCATTATTAGAGAAATGCAAATCAAAACTACAATGTGATATCACCTCACACCAGACAGAATGGGCATCATCAAACAATCCATAAGCAACAAGTGCTGGAGAGGTTGTGGAGAAAAGGGAACCCTCCTACACTGCTGGTGGGAATGTAAATTGATACAGCCACTAGGGAAGATAGTATGGTGATTCCTTAAAAAAAAAAAAAAAAAAAAAAAAAAAACTAGGACTAAAACCACCATAAGACCCAGCAATCCCACTATTAGGCATATACCCTTCAAAAACCAAAGCAAAAAAAGACACACATACCCCAGTGTTCATTGCAACACTATTTACAGTAGCCAAGACATGGAAGCAAGCTAGATGTCCATCGACAGAGGAATGGACAGAGAAGCTATGGTGCATATATACAATGGAATGCTACTCAGCCATAGAAAAAAAGGAATGCATTTGAGTCAGTTCTAAGGAGGTAGATGAACCCAGAGCCTATTATACAGAGTGAAGTAAGTTAGAACGAGGAAAACAAACACCGTGTATTAATGCATATATATGGAATCAAGAAGGATGGTACTGATAAACCTGTTTGCAGAGCAGCAATGGAGACATAGACATAGAGAACAGACTTATGCACAAGGGTAGGGGAGAAGAGGGAGTGGGTGAGACAAATGGAGAGTGTAGCATGGATGCATATACACTAACATATGTAAATAGATAGCCAATGGGAATTTGCTGTATGACTCAGGGAACTCAAATGGGGGCTCTGTAATAACCTAGAGGGGTGGGAACGAGCGGGAAGTGGGAGGCATTCAGGAGGGAGGCGACATATTTACACCTACACCTGTGGTTAGTTCCGGTTGATGTATGACAGAAATCAAACCAATACTGTAAATAATAGTCAATCAATGAAAAATAAATATTTTTTTCAAATCTAAAATAAGGTTATTTGGAAGTTATCTAGAATGTCACACTTGAGAGGAAAAAAAAAAAAAACAACTTAATATGCAGTCTATTGCCTTCCAGGTCTGTTCTCTTCATTTTTAAAATGTATGAAATAGGGGAGTTAATGTCTTCATGACACTGTATTTGTTATTTGGACCAGGAACTGTTCTCTGTGATGTGTGCATGCTGACATGACACCCCATGGTCTTTCATGCACTTAGGAGACACTGTGTCCAATCCATACACAGATCCATACACAGTAAAGTTTCCTGCAGATGGACACGTTGATCTGCCTTTTGATCCAGAGTACACTAGACACTGCAATGTATTCCAGATTGGGGGTCAGATACAACATGTCTCTGTTCCTCTCTGGCCTGGGCACCAATCTGACTCAGCTCTTGCTAGGGAGGTGACTTTGGGCAAATTCATTCACCTGTTTACCGCCTCATGCTTCTGCTTCCTTAGCTGCCAAAAGGGATGATAGTATTAAAAATGCTTACCTCATAGTGTTGTGATGAATACTCAAAGACTTTATTATATGTGTACATATGGAGAGCTAACCACGGTTCAGAAGGGTGAGCTTATCTTCTTGCCTCTCTTCACTTCCTTTTTCTGCTTGTACTCACTACCCCTGTCCTTGCCCCCATCCTTTTCCCTTCCCACCCCAACTCTGCTCTCTAGCACCTGTGCCCCATTCTCAGACTCTCCATCCAAAAACATGGCTGACAATCTCCTCATAATTTACCTCAGAAAATATCCATACCATCACCCTTGGATTAAAAATCATGAATATTAGCAGAAGAAATAAGAAACAGACTAACATTGGCAATGTGAAAACTATGCAAGAAATAAAGCATTACTGATGAAAGTTTAACTACTAATATTTTCATATCTTGATCAGATTCAGATTTTCAGAATTTGATACAGGAGAATTAGACTCGATAAAAAGAATGCCCCCCCCAAAAAAAATAGCTGTGTGATGAGGTTTCTCGGCCTTTAAATTTCCCTCTATAAGGTTTTTAAAACTTTATATACTCATATTCTATAACTGTCCAGTGATCACTTATTTCCTGTCACTATACAGATCATATGAAGGCGTCATTAGACTTGTAATTTCATAGAGAATATGCACTAAGATTTTCCATACGAGCACATGATGGAACCTCAGTGTTGCATTTAGGCTTCACGATATCCTCACAAAAAGAGGCAAATACTCATTATGCTTAAAAAAAAAAAAAAAAAAAAAACCTTCCCCCAGGCCTCATACACTCCGTTCTTAAGGCCCTGAAGAGCTGAAGTGATATTGCAAAGTCCATGCGGTGAGTCAAGGTGGTCTTGACACTGTGTCCCTGGAACACTATCCAGGGAAAGGTGGAACAGAAATAATATTAACTACAGTAATGACAACAGCTAAAATTGACTGGGAATGTACCATATGGCACATACTGTTCTGACAATTTCCCATGTCTTAACATGGTTAGTGTTCTACACTGCCCCAGGAAGTAGTTAAATTTACTCCAAGCTAGTGTTTCTATGTGGCTAATGGAGGAAGAAGGCACAGAGATGCTATGTAACTTTCTCAGTATCGCCCAGCAGTAAGGGAGCCACGGGTCTGGAGGCATTGTGGAAAACTCAGTGTGTTCTGCATTTATTTTGTCAAGGGTAAGATCCAACAGTTATGGCAAAATATGTAGAATAACAGCTACCACATAACACAAATTGATCTTACATCAAAGAAATGCACACTAAATAGAAATCTGATTTCTTCAGAAATCTTTCAGATAGAGGCTTGGCAAGACTGGAATTAGGATGTTTTGTAGAAATCATGGTCTGAGAGCCTCTTCAGCACAGCAGACAGCATGTCAGTGAGTCTCCTAGACTGCGGGTCCTGGGTTTGTGCATCAGAGAAGGCAGGAAACCCCTGTCACCTACACATGTTCCCAATGGAGACAGAGCCTGGCAGGAGGCAAAATAAGACCATTCCTCTGCTCTGGTCTTGCCTAGACAAGTTGTCCGTGTCAATCAAAACTCAGGAATTCTAAAAAAAAAAAAAAAAAATGCAGCTCACTGCAGCTACAATAGTGCCCTAGAATCTGTTGTTTTTCACTATGCTTGGGAAACTCTCAGGAACTTTATTAAACCCCTTTAGTAGTGAGACTGTCAGCAAAATAAGGGAAATAGTGATCAGAACAGATATGAGAAAAATAAATAGAAATGATCAACAAAACCCAAAGCTGATTCTTTCAAAAGATCAATACAAATTCATAAACTGCTACTCATATAGACCAAAAAAAAAGCAAGATAACTAAAGACAACACTTCCCAATATTGAGAGCAAAATAGATTTCAGATCCCACAGAAATTAAAAGGATTCTGTGAATAATTCTACATAACTACATCTGGCAATTTTTGTGAAATAAAGGAACTAACTAAGTTCAGCCAAAAAGAAATAGATAATCTATTTAAAAACTGAGCTTGTAGTTGAAAAATTTACAGAAATCTCCAAGCCCAGGTGGTATACCTGGCACAAAAGAGAAAGGAGGGAAAAAATGGGTAGGGACAGAGAAAATGTGACTATATTCTAATATAATCAGTTACTCAAGGTAAAATGGGCCAAATCCAAGCAATGTGATGAAGCCATTGGTTTTTATTTTCTCATTGTCGTCCAGCTTCCCCTTCCTGCCTCCCTCCTTTGCCCCGGTTGCTTTCTCCTTCTTAAGTCCTGCCCTCCATCAAGAGTAGAAACATTATGAGGCACAATTCCCACATTATAACTGATATCCGCTAGTTGGCTGACATTCAGCATGGATGCTGTCATCCCTGCAGCTGGTACACTCAAGCTCTCTGTCTCTCATCATGGACCAGAAGGTTTCACTCCTAATTTCAGGTATAGCTGGGAGAGAAGGTGCAGGGCACACGTTGCAGCCTTGAGTCCTTCATCTGTGAAATGCGGATGACCACAAATTGTGGGAGAAACAGAGACAGCAGCACCAGACCCTTTTCAATGAGTGCTAAACCCATTGAAACATGCCAAACCCAGAGCATCACAGAACTCCTTGACATTCAGAAGCACGTCAAGTAGATTTCCCTGCCAGGACTGTTGCATTTATGTTCCTTCTGCCTGGAATGCTCTTCGCTTAAGTAAGCCCATGGCCTGCTCTCTCACTTCCTCCACATCTCTCCTTAATTGCCATCTTTCAGGGAGACTTTCCCTCATTATCCTGAATAAAATAATAACATCATACCTACACATACCCTTTCCCCTGATCTAGTATTATCTTTCTTCATAGTGCCTGCCACCCTTGATTTACTTACTGACTACCAGGTCTATGAAATGAGAGACTTGGTCCATTTTGTCCAGTCACAAACTCCTCAAAGAGTGCTCTGGTATGTGACAGGTGCTCAGAAAACATTTGCTGAAGGACAGTCGGGAGCCAGACCCTTTACACACACTGCTAACATGCAGAGGTACACTCCAAGGCGGACACTGGCCCCATTGTATTAATTCTCATACATACTGAGATTCCAGGAGATAAGTGACACGCTCAACAACACACAGCATGTCAGGTTCCAGGCTTCGGAATCACATCTGCCAGCTTCCAACTCCTCAGTTCCTGGACAGAGACCTTACAGCCAAGAACACAAGAGGCTTTATTTCTAACACAACGACTCCAAATAGCTCAGGTAGATACCCAGAGACACAAAAAACAGGTCACTGAATATCTGCACAGAGAGCTCACAACTCGAGTCTCAGACCCGCAAACACGACAGAAACCAAACGCACTGCGACAAAGAGCCTCAAAACAGACCAAGGTCTTCAAGACAGAAACAAATGAGAATTGCACAGATACTTCACATCACGGAGACTGACTTCCGAACCACTCCGGACACTTACTAACCTAATACAGAAACCCCTATGCAGAAAGATAGAACTTTAAGTAACTCAGTACATCATACAACCTTAAGATAAAACTCCCCAGACAAATGGAAAACCTGCACCCTGTGCACAGACCCCAAGCAGCTGATAGTTGACACCTTAAGACAAACCCCTCCTCAAAGCAGCTCAGAGCCATCACAACTTGGGACACAGAATCAAAAGCTCAGAGATCTCACATTCTGGGCCACAGACGCCTACACAGAGATCCGCACCCAGGGACTCAAATGAGCGAAAGCTCCAAAAATGCACATCCCGGCATACAGGCACACATATCCTAGAGGCTTTGGACTATGGCTCGCAAAATCCACTCAGATCAAATATCCCATCACCCACAATCCTAGCCAATGGCTCAGAGAGATCAAATGTACCCCAAACAGCATCTGTGATGTCATACGTAGCCATACACAACCCCAAGCTCCCTGACACAGGTTACTCTCCAGGGAGAGACGCGAAACAAGCCCAGAGACCTCTCCCTGGTCATGAATTGCGTGCATCTGTGCGACTTACCGCGCGTTGCCATATGATCCAGACTGAGGGCTAAGTAAGACTGAAACACCGTCACCCTGCACAGCCACTGACTGTGCCGAGCCTCGCCACTAACCAAGGCAGCTATTCAACCCCTTCGGGAAAAGCGGTAAAACTCGGAGAAAAACTGCACACTCTGAAAAGCCGCGCAAGCCAACGCAGGCGCACTGGTATACACACGCCTCTAGCCCAGAGTTCCAGCTCCGCGAGCTCAGTGCCTGTCTAAGACAGACAGCCAATGGGAACTCAGCAGGAGACGAAGGAGGGCGGGAGTAGCAGGACTTCCGCGTGTACTCGCGCCCCGGAAGAACTAATTCCGGTAATCTCCGGTCGCCGCACCCCCAAAGCGGCAGCCAATCTCTCGCTCTGTAGCTATCCCCACCTTGGATGTGACCATGTATAAAAGAAGAGGTGGAGTTGGAAAAGAGACTAAGTTGTAGGTTAATATCGGTGTCCACTCGAATTCAAATGAGGCCGGAAGACAGAGTGGAGCGAATGCGGTTGGATCCAGCGGCGCCATGAGCGCCTCCGCTGGGAACTGTGGTCGAGGCCCGACGCGGTGTCAGGGGACCCTCTGTGTTGTCACACGCACTCCCCCAATGGTACCTTCCAGAGTGGGTGGTCCCACCGCTACCCCTCAGTGGTACATCCCAGGACAGAACTGTTTCATCTCGGGCGCCCCTTGGTGGTGAGATTGAGGAACAACAAACGTAGATGCCCTTAGCATCCCAGGATGATAAGCAAAGGAAGGAAAGACAAAGTTAGGATGAAAACCTGATTGCCACACTCTTGGACTCAGAAAAAAGTCTTCATAAACTGAAGATTACTCCTCTGTGATGGCCACTATTGCAACAGGAAGCATTCTTGGAATTTTCTCTGTGCTGGGCATTGGCATTGTTGCTTGTTTGTGCTTTCCTATTTAATATAGAATAGGTCTCATGGGGAAAGCTAGCCACAGTCCCCCAACTGGCAGTGTTGTAGCCACGATTTCCAGGAAACAAACTCACTCAGAAGGACAATGCAGATAGTGGAGTGCAGTTTATTACACTGGCGGGCCCAAGGCAGTCTCCTCTTAGCCAAGGACCCCTACCAGGTTTGTGAAAACCTTATATACCCTAAGTGTATGTGCTCAGACCCACCTCCCCAAATTCTCTGAAACTAGTCTGAACAAAGGAAAGGAAAAATACAATCAAAGTTAACCTGTGATTCGTATGCCTTAAACCCGTGATTCGTGTGCCTTAAGCCTAGGTAGTTCAGTGGACAATTATCAATAGGCCTGTGGTCATATCCCAATAAGCATGATAGAATTTATTATTCTATTTGGTTACACAGATAATTATGGTGTTCTTTTGGGTGACAGATAGTCTAGGTACGAGCCCTGGGGCTCTTCCATCCAAGGGGGTCTAGTTTTCCAGTTGGTATGGTGTTTCCATAGATACTGGGCATATAGTTCAAAGCCCACAGTCTAGCCCAAGTAATGCTTTCAAGATGGAGCCTGTTCTGTCTGTTTCCTCCTTCAGCAGGAGAGATAAAGCTTCAGAGAACGGGATCCGAAGGCCTGGTGTGGGGACAGCCTCTGTCACTGACTGCAAGTGATATGTGAAAGGATAACAGGACTTTCCATTCTGTTAGGAAAGGGGTCATCTCCAAGGGGACCCAAGGACACCATGTAGGTGAGATAAAGACCACAGCTTTGTCATCATCTTGTCATCCCTGAATATGTTCCCTAGCAGAATCCTCAGCCTGTCTAACTGTGCCTCTCTCAACAAGTTTAAAGTTATTCATTCTGTCATTCATTCATTGTCTCCACAGTATGTGTCAAGCACAACTATGAGTGTTAGGAAGAAGAAAATCTTGCCCTCATGGAACTTACATTCTGTTGGGATCATACAGCCCCAAAGTCTAAGTAATTTTTCAGGTGTTTGTAACTGCTGTGATTAAAATTAAATCAGGATAGTGAAATAGAGAGAGGAGAACATGTCTAGAAAGACTGGTCAGGGAAGTTCTTTCTAAGATTGTGACATTTGAGCAAAAGCCTGAAGGAGGTGCCTAGCTGGGAGAAAAGTACCTCAGATGGAGATAATGGCCAGTGGAAAAACTGGGGAGTGGATCTCAGTGTCGTGTGTATGAAAACAATGAGGAGGCTGATGTGACTGTCACAGCATGATGGAGGGAGATTCAGGAGAGCTGATGAGAGAGGTAAAGAGGGGCAGGTCCCATAGGGTCTACTGGCCATGGGGAGGACTTGAGCCCCAGGAGGGTTCTTACAATGAGAAGCCCCATGCTTTCTTCAGAGGCCCAGATCACACAATGATTGTTGAGGAACTCCTGGTTTACCCCCAAGAAAACCATAGGCCCTCTGAAGCTGAATGTGCCTTTCCTCGAATCCCCCACTCTCAAGGGGAATCCCCCCTACTGCTCCCAGTGAACATCCATGTCAGTTGATGATACCCTCAAGAGAGACAGAACAAGGACCCTCATGGTGTGAGTGAGGTCACATTCAGTCTTGCAAAGGCAAAGAGGGACTAGGTAACAGGCACGGAGTTGTCAGGGAGAAAGACAAAGCTAGAGCATTAGACAGGAGCAGAGAGACTATTTCCGGAGGCAAAGTGTCCCCACTTAGTTATGCACCCACCTATGGGCCCCGACGGAGAAGGCAATGGCACCCCACTCCAGTACTCTTGCCTGGAAAATCCCATGGACGGAGGAGCCTGGTAGGCTGCAGTCCATGGGGTCGCGAACAGTCGGACATGACTGAGCGACTTCACTTTCACTTTTCACTTTTATGCGTTAGAGAAGGAAATGGCAACCCACTCCAGTGTTCTTGCCTGGAGAATCCCAGGGATGGGGTTGCACAGAGTCGGACACGACTAAAGTGACTTAGCAGTAGCAGTAGCAGCATGGGCCCCCAGCCCTGCTACTGGATGATGTACCTGTCTCTACAGGAGGAAAGAGGTCCCTCCCCAGGGACCACCTCTAGGGAATGACTCAGTTGCCCATGGCCTGAGTCATGTTCCTTTGACACACATCAGGAGCCTCTGCCCTTCAAGACAAGAACATGTTCCAGTCATGGGGAAACTCATGCTGCACACAGCGTCCCTCACAACCTTTCCTTTCCAAACTGCCCTCCTGCTGACCTCAATGCCAATGAATGCTTTAATGGGGGAAAGAGAGGCAGGGATCTCTGCATTTGTGGGGGAGCCTCATTCAAATTGGTGAATGTGAGGTCCCCCCCCCCCCAGCTTGGAAGCTCACCCCTGGACTTTCAGCACCACCTCCCAGGGAATGAGAAGGTTACATTCCATATATCCAGTAACGAGCTGAGTGTGTGATGGGGAGACACAGAGATCTATCCTGACAGTGCATCAGTCACAGGGTCCTTCTGGCCCTGTGCAAAAGCCCCCCTCCGCCACTACCTGGCCAGGGTTGTGCTGAGTCTTCCCTGCCTCCTCCAAGGAGCCCAAGCTTACATCCAGTTTCTCCCCTCCTCATGTGTTGAGACCTTCCATCTGCACTGGGCTCTAGGTTGGGCTCCCATCTGCAAACGGTGCCCTCCTTGTTGTGGGCCGGCAGATTAAGTGAGTGAGTCTGTGAACACAATTTTAGTCACAGGGCCCCTATCAAGGGTGGTAGTTATGTCAGCAAGTTTTGTTTTTGTCAGGCGAGTGTATGCTCCTCGGTTTTTGTCTCGTCACAACAAAGATTTGAAGTGACGGACATTAAAGCCCCCTCAGCATGTTACAGCTCTCGGGTCTTGCACAAACCGTGTTATAACTCTCAGGTCTTGAATGGACCGTGTTATAGCTCTTAAATCAGTGTTACAGCTCAGTGTTACAGCTCTTTTTTATTTAGATAATAGCAGGAAAATCCATCTTCGAGGCGTGAGGGCATGTCGATCCAAAGATGCGAAGAGAAGAGAGCCCCATCACGTGGGAGAGAGAGCGAGAGGAGAGCTTTGGCCCCTCTTTTTATATGTTTTTCTCTCCCTGGGCCTGTCCTATGTAAAATGGGCCAGCCAAGAGTGATGTTTGTTTTACCTGAGGTTCTCACTCTAGTCCTCAGACCTTCCTTTGTTCTATTTTCGCAGGCTTTTCCCTTCCAGGTCTTTTAGCCACCGCCATTCTGGACTCCTTTTCCCTATTATAACTACCTAACATTTTCATCAGGATTATTACCATGAGCTCCTGGGAACCGCACATCACTTACTCTCCCTGAGGATGGGGCCCCAAGTTTTTATCTCTGTAGGGAGGCATGATAGAAATCATAGCAATTGTGAAATCACAGGTCTACTTCTAAGACCCATGAGAGTGGGATCCATCCAGCATTCCTCTCAAGAACACTCTCATTTGCAGATACATGAACAGCTCAGAGGCACAACACACTGGACAAGGACCCCCCACCCCCACCCACAGATAGTTCAGAGACTCCATCCTTGGACAGAGATCCACAAATAGTTCAGAGCCTGCTCATCTTGGACACCAACCCCAAACAGCTCAAATTTGTCACACCTGAGGACACAGACCCAAAGCACTTTAGAAATTCCCACTGTGGCCTCTAATGAATTAGGATCCCTAAGACAAACAGCATTGCTCACAGCCAGTTTTATGGGGTTAAGTTGTAACCTCTGGTTGTTGAATGACACTGCATTCTGAAGGAATTCAGAGTGAAAAACAGGATGAGGCACACTATGATTTGGACAAGCTGGCCTTTATTTAGTTACACGGATACCTCAGGAAAAGGTTCAGTGACCCCAGATTCTTGCATCTTCCCAAACACAGAAAAGCATGAAAAGCATTAACTTGTTATATCTGATATCTGTGTTTCACAGTAATTTTTACCAACGTGCGTGCTCGATTGCATGTATTTCCTAGCCAAAATCATGTTGACTTCTCTGCTACCTCCTCAGAGCAGTTTCCTCAGAGCTAACAGAGTAGCTGTGTCCTGGGCTCTAGTCCCCAGAAGACCCTGGATCCAACTTAAACTCACAACACTTCTACTGTATGTTTTTCTTTAAATAGACACTACTCAAGCTAACAGCTCCCCTTTAGCTCGGAGGCCTCATGCCCCTCCCCACAGGGCCTACAGGCTGCACCCTGGGACACAGAGCCCCCCTTTCCCTCTGGGCTTCTGTGTGGACAGAAGTAGTGAGGCTCTGTTACGTCAACCCCAAGGGAGAGAGGCCACCAGTCTTGCAATCCCTGCAGTCTGCATTCACCAGCATGTCATTCTGAGGAAGGCAGGTTCATTCCAGGAGTGTGGTGTGCCTTAAGCTTAGGGGTTCTGAAACTGATTTCCCATGTCTGGGTCCTGGCTTAGGCCCTAACCCTCCCCCATCCCTGGTCACCTCTGGTCATGGTAACTTTGTATCCTGCCCCATGGGTGGTTCAGAGTGAATCCCAGATCCACAGAAGAAGCCCTGGGGACCTGGTCATCTCTATCTCAGCACCCACTGTGGGCTACTGAATTCTGGAGATAAGATAGGTTTCCCCCTCACTGTTCCTATGACAGCTACCTTACATCCCTCTAATCATCTGCCATTTTCCAAAGTCCCTCTCCAGGTGACAGCTGCCACAACTCCTCTCTCTCCCCAAATTCCCACCCCTCCCCTCATCTTCCAAGAGGCCTCCCCTCCACCTCAGGGGTCTCTTTAGCCCCTCCCCCAGCCCTACTCCCAGGGCCTCATTTACACCCTCACTCCTATTGAGGCCTCTCACCCAGCACCCCGACTGCCTCAGAGGATCCCCTGAGGACCCTGTCTACTCCCTGAATTATTCAGGACACCTCTCTCCTGCCCACACACAGAGGTCTATCATAAAGTCCTGGTAAGGGGGAATTAAAAATCTCTCCAGAATCCAGAGAAAATCCAGACTCAGACCAGGAGTCCAGGGCACTTCCCTCAGGGCTGGTGGGAAAGTGAGAGGGTTTCTGAGAGAAAGAGCTAGACTGAAGGTTCCACAGGTGTGACAGGGTTTCCCTCAAGGGGCCTAGTGAGGAAGAAGTGAGATGGCATCTTAGAAGTGCTTAGGACACTGCAATTCAGAAGAATGATTACCTGAAACTCAGAGCCCCGCCCACGGATGCAAGCTGACTCCTAGAGTGACCTCACTAAAGCAGCCACTGATTGGGGAAGCGTCTCCAGCCTGTTGACTGGGCAGCAAACACTCCTGGAGACGGGGTTCCACCGGTCCTTCAGTGCTCAGGCCCCAGGCCCCCACTGCAAGCTCTTGCTCATCAGCCTCAGTTCCTGACTGTGTGAGCCCTGGTCTGATCTGGGGTCTCTGTCCCTGTACCCCGTGAGAGCCTGAACCCGCGTTTTCCATGTGGGCTGCCCAGAGTGGTCTAGGATTCCTTGCCTCCCAAGCTCCACAACCAATCACTGCTGCTGATGTATTCAAATCTGCAGGGGATGGGTGTGGGCACAGTGGGGCTGCGGAGGCCTTCTGGACATCTGAGAAAGGGGATTGTCCTCTGTCTGCCCCAAGAATGATGTGAGGAGGTAGTAAGCAAACTTGAGTTCTCCTTTTTTTTCCCCATTTATTTTTATTAGTTGGAAGCTAATTACTTTACAATATTGTAGTGGTTTTTGCCATACATTGACATGAATCAGCCATGGATTTACATGTGTTCCCCATCCTGATCCCCCCTCCCGCCTCCCTCCCCATCCCATCCCTCTGGGTCTTCCCAGTGCACCAGCCCTGAGCACTTGTCTCATGCATCCAACCTGGCTTGGTGATCTGTTTCACCCTTGATAGTATACTTGTTTCAATGCTATTCTCTCAGAACATCCCACCCTCACCTTCTCCCACAGAGTCCCAAAGTCTGTTCTGTACATCTGTGTCTCTTTTTCTATTTTGCATATAGGGTTATCGTTACCATCTTTTTAAATTCCATATATATGCGTTAGTATACTGTATTGGTCTTTATCTTTCTGGCTTACTTCTGTCTGTATAATGGGCTCCAGTTTCATCCATCTCATTAGAACCGATTCAAATGAATTTTTTTAATGGCTGAGTAATATTTCATTGTGTATATGTACCATAGCTTCCTTATCCATTTGTCCGCTGATGGGCATCTAGGTTGCTTCCATGTCCTGGCTATTATAAACAGTGCTGCAATGAACATTGGGGTGCACGTGTCTCTTTCAGATCTGGTTTCCTCAGTATGTATGCCCAGGAGTGGGATTGCTGGGTCATAAGGCAGTTCTATTTCCAGTTTTTTAAGAAATCTCCACACTGTTCTCCATAGTGGCTCTACTAGTTTGCATTCCCACCAACAGTGTAAGAGGGTTCCCTTTTCTCCACACCCTCTCCAGCATTTATTGCTTATAGACTTTTGGATAGCAGCCATCCTGACTGGCATGTAATGGTACCTCATTGAGGTTTTGATTTGCATTTCTCTGATGATGAGTGATGTTGAGCATCTTTTCATGTGTTTGTTAGCCATCTGTATGTCTTCTTTGTAGAAATGTCTGTTTAGTTCTTTGGCCCATTTTTTGATTGGGTCTTTTATTTCTCTGGAATTGAGCTGCAGGAGTTGTTTGTATATTTTTGAGATTAATCCTTTGTCTGTTGCTCCATTTGCTATTATTTTCTCCCAATCTGAAGGGTGTCTTTTCACCTTGCTTATAGTTTCCTTTGTTGTGCAAAAGCTTTTAAGTTTAATTAGGTCCCATTTGTTTATTTTTGCTTTTATTTCCAATATTCTGGGAGGTGGGTCATAGAGGATCCTGCTGTGATTTATGTCAGAGAGTGTTTTGCCTGTGTTCTCCTCTAGGAGTTTTATAGTTTCTGTTCTTACATTTAGATCTTTAATCCATTTTGAGTTTATTTTTGTGTACGGTGTTAGGAAGTGTTCTAGTTTCATTCTTTTACAAGTGGTTGACCAGTTTTCCCAGCACCACTTGTTAAAGAGGTTGTCTTTTTTCCATTGTATATCCTTGCCTCCTTTGTCGAAGATAAGGTGTCCATAGGTACGTGGATTTATCTCTGGGCTTTCTATTCTGTTCCATTGATCTATATTTCTGTCTTTGTGCCAGTACCATACTGTCTTGATGACTGTGGCTTTGTAGTAGAGTCTGAAGTCAGGAAGGTTGATTCCTCCAGTTCCATTCTTCTGTCTCAAGATTGTTTTGGCTATTCGAGGTTTTTTGTATTTCCATACAAATTGTGAAATTATTTCTTCTAGTTCTGTGAAGAATATCATTGGTAGCTTGATAGGGATTGCATTGAATCTATAGATTGCTTTGGGTAGTATTGTCATCAGATGGTAGATTTAAAACTGAACTCTTTACACACTGATTGTAAGTTGCCTACACCTGTCAATTAAAAGACCTACTTTGGGGGACCCTCTGGTGGTCCAGTGGTTAAGGATCTGCTTTCCAATGCAGATGACACAGGTTTGACCCCTGGTCTGGGAGCAAAGCTCCCACATGTCATAAGACGAATAAGCCCTTGTGACACAACAAGAGAAGCCCACACACTGCAACTAGAGAGAAGCCTGCGTGCAGCATCAAAGACCCATAAAGCCAGATAAATAAATAAAGACCTAGTTTGTCAGATCACATTATGTATGGTCAAAAATAATCTCACCTTAAATAAGTTAATAATTTAAATTAAATGGGTGGAAATACTTATAACTCCAAATCCCCAGTCAAATGAAAGCTGGAGAGGCTGAATTAATCCCATTAAAGTATACTTCAGAATGAGGACTTTTACTGAAGATAAAGAAGGACAGTGCATAATGATAGAGAATTCAATTCATTGAGAAGACATAACGATCATGAAATTGTATGCAATTTTTTTAAAGAAATAAAATAGTTTAATGTTGTATAAGCATTAGACCAGAATGTGATGCGCATGACAGATAGTTGTTAAGAGACTTCAAAGAAGAAAACTCACCCCTTCATAGAGCCAAACCGATACAACCCATTGTATGCAATTTAAAAAAATATAGGAGCCAAAAGCTGATAGAATGGAATGGAGAAACAGATCCACAGTTGTAGCTGGAGACTTTAACTTTTCACTCTCCATCATTAATACATTAAGGGAGCAAAAAATGAGAAAATATATAGAAGACTTGAATAATACTATTAACCAGCTTTACCTAACTGGCATTTATAGCATGTGCTCAGTCGCTCGGTTGTGTCCAACTCTTTGAGACCCCACGGACCTTAGCCTGCCAGGCTCCTCTGTCCATGGGATTTTTCTAGGCAAGAATACTAGCTGGAAAATTTCCAGGCTCTAGAGTTTACACGGGTGGCCATTTCCTCTTCCAGGAGATCTTCCTGATCCAGGGATCAAACCCACATCTCCTGCATCGGCAGGTGGATTCTTTACCACTGAGCCACCTGAGAAGCCCTGGAATTTGTTGAGAGTATATCTAATATTATTTTCTCACTATACATGCACACATTTGTGTGTACTATGTTGCTTCAGTCATGTCCAGCTCTTTGCGACTCTATGGACCGTAGCCCATCCAGTGCCTCCGTCCAGGGATTCTCCAGGCAGGAATACTGGAGTAGATTGTCATGCCCTACTCCAGGGGATCTTTCCAACCCAGGGATCGAACCTATATCTCTTGTCTCCTGCATCAGCAGGCAGGTTCTTTACCACTAGCGTCACCAGGGAAGCCCCCCCACCCCACCCCACCCACACACACACAAACCTAACAAAATAACAAAAATAAGGGGACACAAGGGAATTTTATGAAGCAATGTATACATCTATTACCTTGATTGTGGTGATGACATCATCATTGTTTGCATATTTCCAAACTCATCAGATTGTACACGTGAAATATATACAATTTGTTGTATATCAATTATACTTCAATAAAGCTATTTTTAAAAGGACAGAAGACACTTTCCAAAACAATTGATACTTAGATAAAATGAGAACATTCTTTGAAAAATGTTGACTAGTGAAGGTCACTCAAAAAGAAATAAATATGAATAACTTCATATCTATTAAGGAAGTTAATTCATTTACCTAGTTTTATGAGGCTATTGTTACCCTGATACCAAACCAAACAAAGATAGCACAAGAAAAGAAAACCACAGATCAAATTTTTATTAATATAGACACAAAAAGTCTTAATAAAATACTAGCAGGCCAAATTATATAGCATGAACAAGTGGGATTTATCCCAGGGATGCAACTTTGATTTAATAATAAGAATCAATTAATACACCACACCAATAGAATAAAGCACAACACATTATCTGCATAAGAAGCATTTTGCAAAATTCAGCATCCCTTCATGATAAAAAGACTCAAGCTAGAAGAAGAAGGAAACATCATCACATTGATATAAAACACCTATGAAAAACCCACAGCTAACTCTGTACTTAATGATGAAAGGCAGAATTGCTTCACCCTAAAATCAGGAACAATACAAAGATATCATCTCTTACCACTTCTATTCCACATTGTTCTGGAGGTTCTGAACAGGATAATAAGGCAAGGGAAATAAATAAAATGAATCTACATTGGAAAGAAAGTGAAATTTTTCGATTTGCAGGTGACATAATCTTGTGTATAGAAAATCCTAAAGAACCCCCTTCCTCCAAAACTTAAATCTAATACGGGGGTTCAACAAGGTTACAGGGTATAGATTGAAAGATTGTTGCAAGCTGTGAAAGACCCCGGGATTCTTGGCTGCTGGAGGAGAGTATTTCAATCCAGGGCCAGTGGTGAGGCTTCATAGCTGAGAATTTTTGTATAGTAAAGTTTTATTAAAGTATAAAAGAGATAGAGAAAACTTCTGACATAGATATAGGAAGGGGGCAGAAAGAGTGCCCCTCTGCTAGTCTTTAGCAGGAAGTTATATACCGACTAGCAAGCTGCTAATTAGAGAAAGGAAATGTCTCAACACTCAGAGAGTGACACCAGGCCCCTCACACACAACATGCATTTTGAGATAACATTAGCACAAGGTGAGTCACCCCAGGCCATAAAATGATTGACATGAATCTTGAAGAAAGGCAGGTTTCCAAGTAAATACATAGTCTCATTAATATAGCTTAAGAGATATTTGCATGAGTAAGACATACTTGTTTGTCAAGTTGGTATTGAGTCTTAGGTGGAAACTACTTGAAGAAAGACAGAGTCTAAGGTAAATACATAGTTCATTAACATAGCTTAAGAAAAACATTTCCATAAGAAAAATGCAATGGTTAGCTCAAGGTGTGAGTAAAGTTAAGTTCAGGTGGAACCAGGTGTCATCATGGCAACACAGAATTTTAAAGGAAACCTCCTTTTAATTTTGTATAGGGAAGGGAAAAAATCTGACACTTGTATTTTGTTTCCTCCTGACGCGTAAAATAGATTTATAAAATGTCTGACACTTGCAGCCTATTTCCTCCATTTCAGAGCCCCTAACCTTCCTGCCTGTTACCCTCTCAAGATCATATACCAAAATCAAATATATTTCAACACACATTCAAGACTTCTACACTGAAAACTACAAAATATTGTTGAGTGAAAGTAAAGACGGTCTAGATAAATAAAGGTAAGATAAGATAAAAACGGACCTCACATTTATGGATTGGAAGACTTACTATTAGTGTTAAGATGGCTGCTGCTGCTGCTAAGTCACCTCAGTCGTGGCCGACTCTGTGTGATCCCATAGATGGCAGTCCACCAGGCTCCCCCGTCCCTGGGATTCTCAAGGCAAGAACACTGGAGTGGGTTGCCATTTCCTTCTCTAACGCATAAAAGTGAAAAGTGAAAGTGAAGTCGCTCAGTCATGTCTGACTCTTAGCGACCCCATGGACCGCAGCCTACCAGGCTGCTCCACCCATGGGATTTTCCAGGCAAGAGTACTGGAGTGGGGTGCCATTGCCTTCTCCGGTTAAGATGGCAGTAATCCCTTAATAGACCCCTATCAAAATTTGAGCTGCTCTTTCCCACAGAAGTCAACAAACTGATCCTAGAATTGTAAGAAATAAAAGTGTTCAGGAATAGCCAAAACAGTCTTGAAAAAGAACAAGTACTTACACTTCCCAGTTTCAAAGCCCACTTCAAAGCTACAATGATTAAGACATTATGGTACTGACATAAGGAGAGTATGTTGACAGATAATGAAATAAAATAGAGAGTCAAGAATCAACTCATATTGCTGTGGTCAACTGATTATTGTGAGGGGTGCAGAGGCCATTCAATGGCAAAGAATAATGTTTCAAGAAATGGTCTTGGGATAACTGGATGTTCACATGCAAAAGAATGAATTTAGACCTATATGTCACACTGTATATAACAATTAATGAAAAACTGATAAAAAACCTAAATATAAGAGTTAAAACTATAAAACACTCAAAAGAACACATAGATGTAAATGTTAATCTTCGATTAGGCAATGATTTCCCTTCTATGACCAAAAGCACAAGCAACAAAAGAAACAAACATAGGCGATTTGGAATCATCAAAATGAAACCTATCCTTCAAAGGACATTATCAGAAAAGTGAGACAGCTAGGGCACCTACTGGAGGCTGTTGGGGAGCTTTGACACCCAGGTGGAACCGAGGAACCCCTGAGAAATGGGGTAGGATATTGTGGGGGTAGCGAGAGTGAACAGAAGTGGAGTCTGGCTGTGGTCAGTTTCCCTGAGGGACAGCTAGGAGAGGAAAGGTTTACCCAGACCTGGAGAGACACTCTTACTTACACGGTATCAGTTTGGGATGGAAAGGGCCCTCCAGAGTCCAGGGGAATGCACCTGGTGTTCCCCTCACCCCATCCCCACTCCACCTCTGGGAGCCTGCTGAGGTTGAGGGCCTGATCTTCTGCACTCTGACACTGGAGGCACTGTGGGGTACTCAGGCCCCACCCCTGCCTGATTCTGCCCTAGCTAAGTTCCAGCCACCTAAGCCCCGCCTCCACAGCACAAAGTCTTTTTTTTTTTTTCTATTTTGCTAATGTGGTTTTGTTCTACCTCCAGTGATTATTTCATTTATATGCTCATTTTTTATAGTATATCTGTTAGTTTTCTAAATTTATTTTAATTTTTGTTATTGTCCTGCTCCTCTTTCTTGTTTTTCTTTATTTTTTGCTGTGCCATGAAGCTTACAGTATCTTGATTCATGGGCCAGAGATCAGGCCTGAGCTCTAAGGTGGGAGCATGGAGTCCAGACTACTGGACTAACAGAGAAAATCAGACCCCAAAGAATATTAATTGGAGTGAGATCTCCGGGAGGGCCCTATCTCAGCACCTAGATTTGACTCTACCAAACTGCCTGCAAACTCCAGTCCTGGACACCTCAGGCCAAACAACTCATAAGACAGGAACACAGTCCCATGCATCAAAAGAAATGGCATGACAAAAAATATTTTACAGGCAAAGGATCAAGTTAAAATAATTATGAGACCAAATAAATCAGGAAATAGGCAACCTACAGGAAAAACACTTTAGAGTAAAGATAGTAAAGATGATACAAAATATTGGAAATAGAATGGAGGCATGGATTGACAAAATACAAGAAATGTTTAACAAAGATCTAGAAGAACTAAGGAACAGAGATGAAAACACAATAACTGAAATGAAAGAATACACCAGAAAAATTCAACAGTGAACTAACTGAGGCAGGAGAATGAATAAATGAGTAGGAAGACAGAATGGTGGAAATAACTGCTGAGTAGAATTTAAAAAAAGAGTGAAAAGAATTAAAGACAGTCTTAGAGAATTTTGGGACAAAAATAACCACACTAACAACCAAATTACAGGAGCCCTAGAAGAAGAAGAAGAAGAGAAAAAGAAAGGGATTGACAAAATGTCCACAGAGATTATAGTCAAAAACTTCCCCAACATGGGAAAGGAAATAGCCACCTAAGTTCAAGAAGTGCAGAGTCCCATAAAGAGTAAAGCCTAGGAGAAACATACTAAGACCCATATTAATCAAACAAAGAAAAATTATATACAAAGAAAGAATATTGAAAGCAGCAAGGGAAAAGTAAAACTAACATACCAGGGAATTCCATAAAGCTATCAGCTGATTTTTCAGCAGAAACTCTGCAGGCCAGAAGGGAGTGGCAGGATATATTTACAATGATGAAACGGAAAACCCTACAAGGAACATTTCTCTTCCCAGCAAAGATCTCATTCAACTTCGATGGAGAAATCGACAACTTTACAGACAGGCAAAAGCTCATCTGTGTAGTAAAGCAATGGTTTCTCCAGTAGTCATGTATGGATGTGAGAGTTGGACCATAAAAAGACTTAGAACTGAAGAACTGATGCTTTCAAACTGTGGTGTTGGAGAAGACTCTTGAGAGTCCCTTGGACTGCAAGGAGATCAAACCAGTAAATCCTAAAGGAAATCAACCCTGAATATTCATTGGAAGGGCTGTTGCTGAATCTGAAGCTGAAACTCCAATACTTTGGCCACCTGATGCAAAGAGATGACTCATTGGAAAAGAGCCTGATGCTGGGAAAGATTGAAGGCAGGAGGAGAAGGGGATGACAGAAGATGAGATGGTTGGAATGCATCATTGATTCAATGGACAGGAGGTCAAGCAAGCTCTGGGAGGTAGTGAAGGACAGGGAAGCCTGACATGCTGCAGTCCATGGGGCCACAAAGTGTTGGATGGGACTGAGCGACTGAAGAACAGCAACAAGAGAGAAAGAAGGACCCTATATTATGATCAAGGAATCAATCCAAGAAGGATATATAGCAATTACAAATATTTATGCACCCAGCACAGAAGGACCTGAATACAATAAGGCAAATGTTAACAACCATGAAAGGGGAAGTTGCCACTAATAAAATAATACTGGAGGACTTTAACACTCCATTTGCGCCAAAGGAGAGACCAAGCACACAGAAAATTAATAAGGTAATTCAATCTTTAAGTGACACTACAGACCAGATGGACTGAATCAATTAAAAGACATTCCACCTGAAAGCAGCAGAGTACACTTTCTTCTCAACAGCACATGGAACATCCTCCAGGACAGACCATATCTTGGGACAAAAATCATGCCTCAGACAATTTAAGAAAATTGAAATTTTATCAGGCATCCTTTCCAACTTCAACATTAGGAGATTTGAAATTAATTACAGGGAAAAAACTGTAAAAAGATGAAAGCACATGGAGGATAAACAGTGCACTGCTAAAAAGCCAACAGATCACTGAAGAAATTAAAGAGGAACATTAAAAATACATAGAAAGAAATGACAATGAAAACACACTGACCTCACACCTATGGGAGGCAGTAAAAGGTTTAAGAGGGAAGTTTATAGCAATTCAATCTCACCTCAAGAAACAAGAAACATCTCAAATAAACAATCTAACCTTACACCTAAAGCATCTAGAGACAGGAGAACAAAGAAAACTCAATGTCGGTAGAAAGAAAGAAATAACAAAAATCAGAACAGAAATAAGTGAAACAGAAATGAAGTAAACAATAGCAAAGATCAATAAAATTAAAAGTTGGTTATTTGAGAAGGTAAAAAAAAAAGGATAAATCTTAGCAAGACTGCACAAGAAAAAAAGAAAGGGGACTGAAATTAATAAAATTAGAAATGAAATATGAGAAATTACAACTGACACTCCAGAAATACAAGGGGTCATAAAAGAATACTACAAGCAAGTAGTAGTAGTAGTAGTAGTGAAAGTCACTCAGTCGTGTCCAACTCTTGAGACCCCATGGACTGTAGCCTGCAAAGTTCCTCTGTCCATGGGATTCTCCAGGCAAGAATCCTGGAGTGGGTTGCCATTTCCTTCTCCAGGGGATCTTCCTGATTCAGGAATCAAACCCATGCCTCCTGCACTGCAGGCAGATTCTTTACCAACTGAGCTAGGAGAGAAGCCAAGTATATGCCAATAAAGTGGACAACCTGGAAGAAATAGACATATTCCTAGAAAGGTACAATTTCTAAGACTGAACCAAGAAGAATTTGAATATATAAACAGACCAATTTCACAAGTAATGAAAGTGAAAGTGTTAGACACACAGTCGTGTCCTACTCTTTGTGACCCTATGGATCGTAGATGCCTAGGCCACCTGATGCGAAGAGATGACTCTTCTGCCTTGGAATTCTCCAGGCAAGAATACTGCAGTGGGTAACCATTTCCTTCTCCATGCAATTGTCCCAATCCAGGGATTGAACCTAGGTCTCCTTCATTGCAGGCAGATTCTTTACCATCTGAGCCGGAACCATAATTTAAAAGCTTCTAACAAATGAAAGTTCAGGACCAAATGGCTTCAAAGTCGAATTTAACATCTAGAGAAGAGCTAACAGCTATCATTTGCAAACTCTTCCAAAAAATTGCAGAGACAGGAACTCTCCATGAGGCATCACACTGATACCAAAACCAGACAAAGATACCATACACAAAAGAGAATTACAGATGAATCTCACTGATGAACATGGACCCAAAAATCATCAGCAATATGTGAGCAAACAAAATATGGCAACACATTAAATGAACCATACATCATGATTAGTTGGGATTTATCCCAGGGATGCAAAGATCCTTCAACATACTAAAATCAATCAATAATATACACCATATTAACAAATTAAAGAATAAAAACCATATGATCATCTCAATAGACACAGAAAAGTTTTTGACACAATTCAACACCCATTTATGATAATAAATAAATAAATAAATAAATAAACTCTCCAGAAAGTGGGCATAGAGGGAAACTATCTCAACATAAGAAGAGAAGCTAAAGGCAAAGGAGAAAAGGAAAGATGTACCCATTTGAATGCAGAGTTCCACAGAAAAGCAAGGAGAGATAAGAGAGCCTTCCTCAGGTATCAATGCAAGGAAACAGAGGAAATGAAACAATGGGAAAGACCAGAGATCTCTTCAAGAAAACTATGGATACCAAGGGAACATTTAATGCAAAGATCAGCACAATAAAGGACAGAAATGGTATGGACCTGACAGAAGGACCAGATATCAAGAAGTGGCAAGAATACACAGAAGAGTTATACATAAAAGATGATCATGACCTACAGAACTATGATGGTGTGATCACTCACCTAGAGCCAGACATCCTGGAATGCAAAGTCAAGTGGGCCTGAGGAAGCATCACTATGAACAAAGGTAGTGGAGATGATGGAATTCAAGCTGAGCTATTTGGAATCCTAAAAGATGATGCTGTTAAAATGCTGCACTCATTATGCCAGCAAATTTGGAAAACTCAGCAGTGGCCACAGGACTGGAAAAGGTCTGTTTTCATTCCAATCCTAAAGAAAGGCCATGCCAAAGAATGTTTAAACTACCACACTGTTGCACTCACCTCACATGCTAGTGAAGGAATGCTGAAAATTCTCCAAGCCAGGCTTCAACAGTACATGAATCGTGAATTTCCAGATGTTCACGGTGGATTTAGAAAAGAGAGAGGAACCAGAGATCAAAATGCCAACATCCACTGGATCAACAAAGAAGCAAGAGAGTTCCAGAAAAACATCTACTTCTGCATCATTGACTACTCTAAAGCCTTGGACTGTGTGGGTCATGACAAACTTTGGAAAATTCTTGAAGTGATGGAAATACCAGACTACCTTACCTGCCTCCTGAAAAATCTGCATGCAGGTCAAGAAACAACATTTAGAACTGGACATGTAACAACAGATTGGTTCCAAATTGGGAAACGAGTAAGTCAAGCCTGTATATTATCACCCTGCTTATTTAATTTTTATGCAGAGTACATCTTGCAAAATGCCAGGCTGGATGAAGCACAAGCTAGAATCAAGGTTGACGCAAGAAATTTCAATAACCTGTGATACACAGATGATGCCACCTTTATGGCAGAAAGTGAAGAACTAAGGAGCCTCTTGATGAAAGTGAAAGATGAGAGTGAAAATGTTGACTTAAATTTCAACATTCAGAAAACTAAGATCATGGCATTTGGTCCCATCACTTCATGGCAAATAGATGGGGAAACAGTGGAAATAGTGACAGACTTTATTTTCTTGGCTCCAAAATCACTACAGATGGTGACTGTAGTTATGAAATTAAAAGACGCTTGCTCCTTGGAAGAAAAGCTATGACCAACCTAGACAGCATATTAATAAGTAGAGACATTACATTACCGACAAAGGTTCATCTAGTCAGAGCTATGGTTTTTCCAGTAGTTGTGTATGGATGTAAGAGATGGACTATAAAGAAAACTGAGTGCTGAAAAATTCATGCTTATGAACTGTGGTGTTGGAGGACTCTTGATGGTCCTTGGACTGCAAGGAGATGAATCCTGTCCATCCTAAAGGAAATCAGTCCTGAATATACATTGTATGGACTGATGCTGAAGCTGAAGCTCCAATACTTTGGCCACCTGATGCGAAGAGCTGACTCATTGGAAAAGATCTTGACACTGGGATAGACTGAAGGCAGGAGGAGAAGGGGACGACAGAGGATGAGATGATTGGATGGCATCACCTACTCAATTGACAGGAGTTTGAGTAAGCGCCAGAAGTTGGTTATGGACAGGGAAGCCTGCCATGTTGCAATCCATGGGGTTGCAAAGAGTCGGACACAACTGACCAACTGAACCGAATACTGACTACTGATTTCTACATGCTGCTGCTAAGTCACTTCAGTTGTGTCTGACTCTGTGCGACCCCATAGATGACAGCCCACCAGGCTCCCCCATCCCTGGGATTCTCCAGGCAAGAACACTGGAGTGGGATGTCATTTCCTTCTCCAATGCACAAAAGTGAAGTTGCTCAGTCGTGTCTGACTCTTAGTGACCCCATGGACTGTAGCCCACCAGGCCCTCCATCCATGGGATTTTCCAGGCAAGAGTACTACATAGTAAAGGTCATATACAACAAAGCCACAGCAAGTATCATTCTCAATATTGAAAAAACTGAATGCATTTCCTCTCAGATCAGCAACAAGACAAGGATAACTCTTGCCACTGTTATTCAACAGAGTCTTTGCATATGTAATTAGTTATGTTAAGATGAGGTCATCCTAGATTAAAGTGAAGTGAAGTCTCTCAGTCATGTCCAACTCTTTGCGACCCCATGGACTGTAGCCAACCAGGATCCTCAGTCCATGGGATTTTCCAGGCAAGAATACTGGAGTGGGTTGTCATTTCCTTCTCCTAGATTAAGGTGGGCTCTAAATCCAAAGAATGGTGCTCTTATAAGAAGAGAAGTGGACACACAGAAACAAGTGGAAGGGAAATCTCCATGTGAAGACGAAGGTGAAGACTGAAGTGATGCCCCTGTAATCCAAGTAACATCAGGTCTTGCCAGCAGAAGCTAGGAGAGTGGCATCAAACAGATTCTCCCTTAGAGCATCCAAAAGCAACCAACTTTGCCAACATCTTGATTTGGGACTTCCGTCTTCAGGAAGTGTACAGAATAAATTTCTGTTGTTTTAACCCACCAAATTTGTGAAAATTTGTCATGGCAGTCCCAAAAGTACTAGAGTTAAGCAAAAATTTCTTACAAGCACAATGCATACAAGAAAAAGTGATACATTAGACTTCAAGACATCGCTCTTAGACATGGTGAAATAAAGAAAGACAAGCCACATACAGGGAGAAAATATTTTTAAAACAAATATTTGATAAATTACTTATAACCAGAATATAGAGAAACCCTCAAATCTCAATATAAGAAATATAAGAAAATGGGACTTCCTTGGTGGTCTGGTGGTTAAGAATCCACCTGCGAATGCAGGGGACACGAGTTCAATCCCGGGACTGGGAAGATTCCGCCTGCAGGGGGGCAACTAAGCCCGTGCACTAAAACTACTGAGCCCACACACCTTAGCGCTCCTGATCTGCAACAAGAAACGCCACCACAGTGAGAAGCTGATGCACCGCAATGAAGAACAGCCCCTGTTCGCTTTAACTAGAGAAAGTCTGTGTGCAGAAAGACCTAGAACAGCCAAAAATAATCAAGTAAATAATTTAAAAAGAATGTTTATGAAAGAAAGAATAAAAAAAAAACAGACTAATTACAAAGTGGGCCAAAGATTGGAATAAATATTTTACCAAAGATGTATGGATCGCAAATATACACATGAAAAGATATCAGTAGCCATGTAAGGAAATAGCCACCTAAGTCCAAGAAGCCCAGAGAAGCCCATACGGGATACCCTAAGGCTAAACACACCATGACACATGTTAAACTAACAAAAATTAAGCAAGGGAAGTGTGACAAGAAATGAAGAGGAACACCAGGGACAGGAAGATTCCACCCCACTCACATTTTGGACTCACAGGAGCACACTGTACAATGACCCAACAACGTCTTTGGGCTGATAGGTAGCTGCAGTTTAGGAGTTTCATTTTCTGGAGCTGATCTTGGTTCCTGCTCTGGTGCAGGTGAGATCCAAGGGAGGAATCTGCATCACCTGAGGGAGAAATGTGGAAAGGGACTGAATCCAGATGAAGCCTAGGCAGGCAGTGGGCTAGGGGACCTTGAAGCTGAGGCTGAGGAGTGGACATCCCTGCCTAGCGATGGGCTGGACAATGAGACCCGGATTCAGAGGGGTCTGCAGATGCCAGCAGGGTGGCTGAGGCTCAGTCATCCAGGGAGCACCGGGTCCACAGAAAGAGGAGGGAGACAAAAAGGCAAGTTTCATCACCTCCACCTGTGGGCAGTGCAGATCAGCATCACCAGCTGGAGCCAGAAGAGAAGAGTCAACTTTCCCTCAGGGACCACTGAGGCCACTCTGAGGAACAAAGGTGTGCCATGTTATAGATTCCCCCTCCCACAATTACCATGAGCCTTGTAAGCAACACACAGCTCTGCCCCATGGCTGAAAGAAGTAGAGAGCATTTTCACCAGAACAGACTGAGCATTTGTATCTGTGGACATTCAGTTGGTTGCATGCAACCACACTTTCCAGATTAGAAGTAAATTCAGTGGGGGTTTTCCCCTTACTAACCAGTATGAAGGGTGAACACTCATTGTGAAGATCAGATCAGCCAGGGAGAACAAATACACCAAAATGTCCGTGGAGTCTGAGGCACATACATTGAGACTGTGATTTCAGCATCCCTTAACCCTCACCACCATCACCCAAGCTCTTCCCATGACCATGGGTCACAGAGGCAGAATGGGGCTCAGAGGGAGAGGAAGGAAGGAAATCTTCATGGAACTCCACTGCTGCTTTGAAACCACCAGACTCCTCACTCCTCAACTTGAAGACTCACCTATGAGGATCCTTCCAATTCTCCACTCTGTCTTCTAGACAACGTCCTGATGATTCTTAGGAATTTTTGGAACTTGCATCCTGGTCTTTTTGGTTTTGGGAACAGAAAATAGCATACCCTGCAAGGACACAGCCCTCTACTTCCAATACCCTGCATCTTTGATTCCTGTCAAGCCATGCTTCTTGAAAGTGTAAGCTCCAGGAGCATCCTTACCTGGTTACCTCTCATTTCCTCCTTCATATGCCTATCCACAGAACATCCCCTTGCTAACGTCTCCCAAGAGTTCCATGGGCCTAACCATGGTACCCATTGCTGTATTGGCCACAGACACATTCCATTTTCAAAACCACTTTCCTTGGTCAGAGTCTGTGACAGAAGCCCACCATGGCTTTCCCCCACCTCTAAGTCCATTACTTCTAAGTCTCCTTGTCTGTCCATTTACTTTGATCCCCTCCTAAATCTTGGTTTCATTTTCCTCTGGTTTCCAACCTCTGCACTGTGCTCTTCCATTCTATACATGATCCTTGGGTGACTACATCCCCTCCCAGAGCTTTTACCCATCTGACTTCTTTTCATCAGTATCCCCTGTGTGCTGATGTCTTTTCCTCATCACCAAATCTACCTAAGACATCTCAACTGGGCCCCAGATCCCCCACAGGCCGAGACATATGTGGCATCTGCACTCAGATGTCCCATAAGTCTTGCAGACTTGCTAGTAGCCCCAGGCCAACATTCCCTGTCTCATGCATGGGCACTGCCATCCACCCAATTCCTTAAACCACAATACCAGGCATGCTGCTGGGTGTGATCTTCACCGTGCCATGGCTCTCCCAGAGCTGTTCTGGAAAAGGTTCACGTGAGATCTTCCTGTTGCCACAGGTGGGAATCAGATTCTCTGTGAGGCCGTGTTCCTACAGACACACTCTGAAGGTGTCCTCAGCACAGGCCATCACCCTCTTTTGGATCTCCGAGAAAACCCAGGCACTGTACCCCTGAGAGGTTGAAAGCCCTGTCTTTAACAAGACGATGAATCAGGACACAGCAGTGTAAGCCCATCACTGGGGAATGTGCCAAAGAATATCCAGAAGAGATCCCTCAAAGAGAACATTTAGGAAGGTGGGTCTTCATGGGTGTGCACCAAACAAGGGATTGCTTAACTGTGTTTTTCCCAGTAGACATCCTGTTCAGTTTTGGTCTTCATCTGAACATGGGAGTTAATATGATAACACAGGAAAAAGTTTAGAAGTGCAACTAAGCACAGGCAGCAGATAAGCTGACAGCCAATCCTTCTACACCTACATCAACAGCTACAATTCTCAGCCATCTTTAATCTTTGAAGGACTATTTTGATCTGTTGCATGAAGTTATCTCCACAGTATTTTAGAAATGCATTCAACTAACTAGGCATAAGGGATCCTGACAAGAACTAAAACATACTGAGTTTTATTAACAACAGCAGGGTTTTAACTGTAAAACTTTGGATTCAGAACATGCAGCAGAGCAAGCACAAGGTCAGTTTTCAAACAAGTATTAATTTGAGCAAGTTGTCCCTTTCCTCAGCCTAAGACAGACATCAAGCATAGCAGGTCATGATGAAAGCCTGCTTTCCTTATAGAGAGGAGTTGCAAATTTTCAATTTCCTCCTGTAAGAATGGGTTCTGTTTCTACAGCTGCAATCTTGGCTTTCATAAGAGCACATTTTCAGATAATGCTCACATCAGGGCCACATTCCAGACTTCCACACTGCCACACTTCAGACTCTGGGAGTGTCCTGCTAGCATCAGCTCTTCTAAAGCCTCTCCAGGGGAGATTTGATGCACAGTTTAGGTTGAGAAGCACAATCTCATGCTGCTTCAACCCATCCTGGTTTTAAATAGAATCCTGAACTGAAGAGCCATGTTTGCTACTAATGAAATTTTTTAAAAAATATTTGCAATTATGTATTTTCCCTTCTGAGAGGTATTTTTGACGTATTTATCACAGCCATATTTAGAACAATTTCAATGACTCAGTGGTGTGGTTATGCCCCCAAGTGCCCTTCCTTACCAAACACTCAGGCAGATGGAGGGGAGGGAATGCACCTCAATCCTGGCGGCAGAAGGAGGATGGATGGAGTTCCGTTGTCTTGGTTACTGCTCTGCTGAGGATCCATCATGGGTTGCT